>NC_080671.1:215640941-215724987 GCF_030247195.1 Topomyia yanbarensis | reverse complement strand
TTTGACATTGAATCCATTTGATGATAGTCGAATTTACGACGAGAAGTTCGGTTTTTTTTACTCTTTCTTCATAGCACCCCTGACGGCATAGGCCTCAACTAATTGGATACCCAATTACTCTGAGTTGTAGGCCCAAGTAGGTACAACAACTTTGCCAAAAAAGTATAGCGCTACATGTTGACGCGGACGAAATAATCGGTCATAGCCCCAATTAGTCGAAATCCCATAAGCTATGGGTATCCTACAACGCCGATTCCTTTTTCACGCCCCCAGTTAATCGCGTAGTAGGAGACCCGACTATTTATGGAAACTTCCTATGTGACCAATCTAACACTCCGGAACCAAAAGTCAGATATGAATAAAACTCAATTACAGTAAATAAGAGTGCCATTTCATTTGAAATCAAGTTTGTAGAAATCTGTAAAGAAATCGCTGAGAAATAGATGTGACATTAACTTGAAAGTTGACAAGTTCCTCGGGGGCAACAAAAACCGCCATAGGCGGCTAATGTGGTCAAAGCTACTTCGATTGGTCATTCGTGATCTATATCCTCAAATCCAAGTAATGTTGCATACATTTTCATATGTATTGCATCATTTGGACATCATGGCGGCACCAGTTTAGGAGGGGTGGGGGGGGGGTGGGTTGTGTGCTTATGCATTTCGCTTAATCAAGGTCTAGCTGATCGTGCTAGTTCGCTGGTCTCATCACTGCCATATCAGTGATGAGACCAGCGCTTTTATTACAAATTGAATTCTTCAGTAGTTGCTGCTGTTATTAGTTGGTACATGTACTGCTCACCGACTGATATATGAGCGATTTCAGAGATGAATTAGGGCATCTTTCGGAAGTATATTAACTAACTCTGATGGTTTCTATTTCAGAATATACCCACTTTATTGCTATTTTGAATTTCATTAACATTTCAATTAGTACATACGTAATATTTAGTTTTCTGCCTCATCTCCTACACCGGTGGTTTGTCGCGTCCAATGCCACTCGGCCTAATCCTCGACGTTGGAATTAGCCTACCTCGGCGGAGAGTTCCCCGACGAAAGAATATTTCCCGAAACCGTTGACGGACGCGTTATTCTTACTTCGATGCCGTCCGGTAGAGTGCCGAGGTCTGCCCAGCGATGCTGAGTGGAGGATTTTGTCCGATTCGCTGCTGTTCTGACGATTCAAGCCGGCGATTCGCAACGGACTACTCGGAATACTCTCCGACGAAGGACCTTTCCTAATCCAATGACGAGTTCTCCGGCAGTACAACGTTCCCATAGGCTGCCGTTGAATTACTTTAAATTCCGATCTCCGGTTCCAGAGTTACTGGTTGAAGAGTGTGGTCACGCATGAAATTCCCACGTAAATCGGAATCAGTATGTTATGTTATCTAAGAAATGCAATGCATCATAAAATTGTTTGTATTTATAGTTTCAGCTCGCTGATGCCCAATCAAACCCACGATGATCACTTTGGACATCTTCGGCGGAACCGGAAAAGTGGCAAAGTTCCAGAATAGAATTTACATTTGCTTCTTAGAAATTTCTCACTAGATTTTCTTAAATTTAGTTTCAAATGGAAGTTACGGCATCCCTAATAACCGCTACTAAATTCCATTGGAATCGGAGCTCTGGGTTTAGTGTTATGGGTTGTATGCGGTTACATGCGATATTCACATTTAAAGTGGTATTATCATTTTGTCTAAATGATGCAAAACTAATTGAAATGAGTTTTAAATTGCTTGAAATTGTGTTTCCTGTTCACTAAGTGCAAATCAAAGTCTCTTTGGCCACCTGTTTCTCATATATGAGTCGATTCTCACAATCTTAGACTTAAATGAAGGGCATAGTATTCACATTGATTGCTACCGAATTTCATTTGAACGAAGTGTTGGTTGCGATGTTGAGTAAGAAAATCCGATCACACGTGAATTTCCCATATATTTTGCCCTTTTCCTATAGAAAGGTTATACAATTAGGCCATCAGGCCATTTTTTTTTTAAATTATTTCATGCTTCACAATCGTTGGGCAATTTTTTTCTTATAACCAAAATGAAAAACAATACTCACATTTTAACAAACTTTCATAGAATTTTGCTTTTCGTCATTGAACACTGTTATGGTTGTTTTGGAAATTAAATTCTCTCATTAGGCCATTACAAATCTTTCTTAAAAATTATGTCCATTATTTTCCTGAAGGGGGTGGCAAACAATCGACTCAGCTCGACGATTTGGGACAATGTCTGTGTGTGTGTGTCTGTGTGTGTATGTAACGGACAAATTCTCATTCGTGTTTCTCAGCAATGGCTGAACCGATCTTATCCAAACCAATTTTAAATGAAAGAACTAAAAAACAGTAAGAACGCTATTAATTTGTTTTTAATTCTGATGTTTAGTTTCCAAGATATGAATGTTTGAATGTGTAAAAATGGCGCTTTTGCAGTTTTTTTTAATTATCTACCGAAATTGACAACATAGATTAACAATTTATATATTTTTAGGTAGCTTATACAAATACCTTTCGAACAAGCTATAGATTGTTGAAATCGGACTGTTATTAAAAGAGATATTAATATTAAATGCGGACGAAAGATTTTTATCATTTCCCATAGCCAGAAATATTACCAAAAACATGTAATCTATTATTAACGCCAAAACGGCTTATTTTAGGTCAATAGTATCTTCGGAGAATTTAATGGAGGCAATATGCCCTTTCTTTTGGTATTGTGCTTTTGCTGATTAATCCCCCTATGAGTGAGATATTTTCACAAATTTTCTTGGAAGTGATTATATCGAAATGATGCCTTCAGTAAATTTGTAGCTCTTACTTTTGCGAATATCTATTTTGAATACTTTAAAAGTTATGGCTTGTTGTTTGTGGATTACTGTTTGTCGCCTATTTATTGTTCAATATAGTAATAATCCATTGAAATAAGCCAAACATTATTTCGATAAATCGAATTTTGTATTTCATTTTTCTATCTACAACCGCTAGAAATAATCACCGAACACTTCCAAGTTGTCTGGAAGGAACTTGATAGCTTATCAGTGCAAAAATGTTCATTTGTACGAACCTTCTGACTGCATTTTTTCTAACTTATAACCATCGGATCGATCTGAAACATATCGGAAAATGAAAGCGAAGTAAATAACTCCAAGCAACGGCGGTTTTGGAGTTTAACACCATACAACTCCTCCCCCCCACCACAAAAAAATTGGATTGAGGTTGAAAATTTATTGATGCTAACTGATTTAATTCAATATCACAATAACAATTATCTGATTCGTACATTGATAACCTGTTATTGTAAACATCATGAGGACTTTTGATAAATTGTCGGAATGGGGTCCTGATAATGTATTGGTCTTGATTTCATAGTTGTCTAATAGCATCAATATCAAATTCCTGCCTGAAAACATTCCAATAGAAAATTTCAGAGTTCTGTAATCAATCATAATCCTCAGATTTCTTTTGAAATTGATCTCGTTTTTGTAGAGATGTACTGTAATAAGGGTCTTTATTTAATAGGAAGCGAAGTTAAAATTGATTTAATGTCTATGAAACATAGAACTGCTCACCAAAAAATGCATAACTTTCAACATTTGCTAAAAATGTTTTTCCCTTTCTCATTCACTCTAAAATTCGTCAATCTAATCCCGACCCGGAGGGCCGAATGTCATATGCCAATCGACTGAGTTCGTCCAGATCGGAAAATGTCTGTGTGTGTATGTGTGAATGTGGAAAAAAATGTGACCTCTGTTTCTCAGAGATTTGTACAAAGTTAGTCTCAAATGAAAGGTACAACCTTCCCATGGGCTGCTATTGAATTTTTTATTGATTGGACTTCCGGTTCCGAAGTTACGAGTTGAAGAGTGCAATCACACAGCAAGTTCCCATATAAACTGAAATGAAAAATTTTCAAAATCAAATTTGTATTTTTGATGCCAAATGACTTTAAAATGCATGAAACATTGAGATGTTTGACAAAAATTGACTTTTTGGGACTTTGGTATCACTCTAAAAATCGACAATCATACCGGCCCGGAGCGAGTATGCAGTGAGGGGTTGCTACTTTAAAATTAAAACTAGTTTAAAATTTCTTAACAAGTTGAAAATTTTCGGCAGGACCCGGATCTCCCGGATCTTTCTCCATGATCCGCCTGGTTTCAAGCGATGTTTCAGTATCACATAGTATCTCAAGATCGTGGCTGTCGATCCATTGTACGTATGTGCAAATCGTACTGAACATGTAATATTCATTTCCACCATTGTATTGAACATAACCAGCCATGGAATCGTAGTCTGGACAAATGAGATAAGCACAATTGCACCACTAGGTGGATTAAAACAGGTTTTTATTTTGGGAATGCATCGAGTTGAGACGAAAACGTAATATGATTAATAACGAGGATAACACTTTCCGAATGTAGAGAGAAATTTATGAAAAATGACGATTTCCATTCGACTCTAGCAGGTTCTGATCGAATTTGATGAGCATTTGATTTTTGTTGTATGACCAGTTATATGTATAAGTCAAATGTTTAAAAACAGTAATTTAAGGTCAAGATAGCATTATTTTGAAACCGCCGATTTTGGAGGTTTAGTATCTTCAATGAGTTTTACAAACGTTAAACAGCGCATCATTTGATTGGTTTGAGATTTATAGCACTGATGGACCCAGAGAATCGCTCAAATCAGCATAGGACAACTCCTATGCTGATTTGAGCGATTCTCTGAGTCCTGCCACTATCCCATGTAGTATGTGTTATCAAAAACATCGCGAAGCATCAAGTTCTAAATGTTCTCAAACGATATAATATCCGAAGAGAGTGATAAGAGTTATAAGAAATGTCTCATCACACTGTTAGGTGGATTAAAAGCGTTTTTCATTTTATATTTTCCTGCGATATTTCTCGTGGACGTTTCCGCAGGGTAATTTCGGATAGCGGGGTTGTTTTACTTAAGCAATTCAAGCAAACTTTATTGAATCAATCAAAAGTTCATATAAGAAAGGGATGGTTAAGTTTTTCGTTTTAAATAATTTTCCGAGCAATACAATTTCTAATAGCGGTTTAATCTGTTTCTAAATTCCCAATAAAAGCTTCAATGATCACTAAGAACTTAATATGAACATTAAGGAGTACTTTTTGGTATTGTCCGAACTTTTGGTTGCTTGGATAGTTTTCGTACTGTTGTAGTGGCATAGTGGACCAAGCCGTGTGGTGTCCGGCGGGCTGAAATCTTTTTGCACTATTTCAGCCAAGAATAGAACCTCTGGGAACTGCTCCCATGTCGTAAGAGGCGACTAACAACATGCTAGAAGTTCCTAGGTCGAGGTATTGCTCCGTACCGAAGACTTAACCTGGGCGAACCTTAAGGTTCAGGGTTGTTAATCGATAATTAATCGTCATCGTCGATAACGTTAACCACGTCATCGGAAACTCCGTTAACGATAATGTATCGTCGGATTCATCGCGATACATTTTGCGTTACTTTCCCGTTTATTCTATAAACACTCATAGTAATAGACTCGCGGATGTAAAAATCGCAAAACTGGCAACTAGAAAAACAAGCATGTTAAACTGGCATCACCCAAAAATGTGCAAGCTCGAACGTGCTCGACTGTATTCGATCATCTGTTTTTATCAAAATAAGTTTTCAAGTGGTTCAATATATGAATCAAAAGAGAAGTTATATGTTTGATACTGAGCAACAAGAAATTGAGAAAAAAATCCAATTTCCAATCCAATCCAATCCAATCCAATCCAACACAAAGTTGATGAAAAAGAGCATAAGTAAAATGTTTTTTGTGTAGTTATATTGAACACAATAAATATATTTCTAAATAACATTGTGAAATACCAATACGAACACGAAAAGTGAAGCCTACTGTGAATAACAAAATATATTTTTTTAAATAAAATCGCAATACTTGTTCTGCTTGTTTGCATTGAATGACGTCATGCTCGTTTGGCTTCGGATTTTGACAGTTCGTTTGGCTCGATAAAAGTACCTTCGCTGGTCTATTACTATGAGTGTCTATAGTTTATTCGAGTTGAAGTTGATGCGGTTAAATTTCAATTGTTTAGAAATAAATAACTATTGAAGGACATGTTGTGGCAGTTGAAAATCAATAGTTTGGACATTTTCTAAGCACAGGGGGGGGGGGGGGTCCGACGATGTGTCAAAATCGAATTTTTTGCCAACTTTTCGGGAGTGTTTTATATTGAAGGGAAAGTTATTGGCAGTTGACAATCAATAGTTTTGGACATTTTCAATACACAGGAGGTTCGACGATGTGTGAAAATAGATTTTGTTCAACTTTTGGGGAAAGTTTATTATATTGAAAACGCTATTGGTAAGTGAATAATCAGCTCCAATAAGACTTTAATTTGACTAGTATCGATGAACGCGGATCAATACGTACTGAAAATTCGCCGCGTCTGTTTTAATAAATCTAATTTCAAGTTCCGTTTTTGGTAACAAGCCCGTCCATCAGGTTAACGATCCTTTGTATTTCCCTTCAATGTTCGATATAATCGTTCGTATACATGTATTTCACAAACAATCCGATATTAGAAATAGGAAACACTTTCGCTGATTTATAACATCTAGAGCTATCATAACTCTTTGTCTGTATAACGTGTTATCACTCGATAGTTTGCAACCCAAAAAATATATCGTAGAGAAGGAATAGCGAAGTTAGTCTAAATAATGTCGCAATAAATAGTGATCCGGCCCATTAAGCAGATAAGATTAGTTTTTCTGGGCAATACTCCCACGATCGGTTGTGTGGAGTTGAAATTGCTTTTGTTTAGAAAACATAGGATACTCTCGGTAGCCGGCTACCCAGATTTTAAAAGAACAAAAAAGTAAACAAGATCTTTTTCGAGCGATCGTGTTTTCGAAAACTAACTGAACTACAAACTAAGGGATCATCCATAAATGACGTAGCATTATATGGGAGAGGGGAGAGTTTTGCATTTTGTGATGATGTGTGACGACGGGAGGGTAGGGGGTCATGTCAGGCTATGTAGCTTTTTCAAAGGGGAATGACTAACATCGGTTTTTATTTAAAAAAAAATCACGGGGACAGGGGGGGGGGGGAGAGTTACCGTCAAGCTACGTAATTACCAGGGAGTATTTAGAGGTTTGTGACGAAATGCTACGATGGTGGAGGGGGCTGGTAAAAATTGCTCAAAAAATGCTACGTCATTTATGGATGATCCCTAATAAACTATGCTTTACAGGTCGCATCGCTTGCTTGGAGCGAATCCTAGACCTTATTTCCTTCCAAACTACCAACTCCGCGACATCTATGGAAGAGTCTGATGAACCTTCGGTATAAGATTCCTCATTTTATTCAAACGATCGCCGGGTAAAATCAGCACCGACACGATAGAAACCACGAATAAATTCGTCGCGTGATTGAATATTATTAAAAAATATAAGCAGTGCTTCTTATAGCCGGCTATCCGGAGTTCAAGTTGCTTATTTTGCTAATCGTATTAATACAACAAATGATAAATTTCCCAAATTCTCGGCAGCCGGCTGCCCAGAGCAATTATTACATGATAACGCTATTGGCACACTCACTAACAACTCTCCCCTTCCCGTGATACATGTGGAGATGCAGAGGATTCCTCGGTCTCTAGTAGCAACATGTATCGAACTAACATTCCTTCCTTTCCCAGAAGATCTGCATTCGGACGTAGCCGGCGTTGGTATTGATCAGCATGCAGGGATCGGAATAGATTGTACAATGTGGCTCATCATGTTATTCCCAAGCATGTTGTTCCAATCAACATTTTGCAACCTAATTTGGTTCTGGTCAATAACGGAGTAGCAACTACGGGCGATCTCTTATGCTTATGCTTATGCTTATGCTTATGCTTATGTTGTAGTGGCATAGTGGACCGACTTTACACAAAAAGCATGAAAATTGGTCAAAGATGACCCTGCTTGATAACAATGTACTGAAACAGGATTGTAGCATTTTACATATGGACTGGCGAACGGGCGAACGTACATTCTGTGCATACTATAATTTTTCGAGCTCTAGTGGAAACGGCAGGTTTGGTTTATTGCTTGTGTTTGAAAACTTGTAGATTTGTTTGTTTGGTATATGATAGTCATTTGGCTCTGTTCCGTGTACATCTTCAAAATACTTGCATTTTCCCCAATCTTGTTGTGCAATCGTACGGATTGACGAAACGTATAGGAATAATCAGTTCATATTTGCCTTTTTCATATAAGGAATGCAATCACTCAGAAACTCGACTTGTCAAGCTAGACCCGGAGTGTCGAGTGTCATATACCACTAGATTCAGCTCGTCGAGATGTGAAAATGTCTGTGTGTGTTTATTATAGTAAAGTTGAAAAGTTTCAAAAGTGCTTTGACAATGGCTGCAAAACCACTTTCAAAAGTACACTGACTTTCGTGCATAACCACTTAAAACAGTTCTTACTTTTCTTCCTTTCTTCTGCCCCACGAGACTGCATCAAAGCGTTATATCGCGGGGAGTCTGATTCTGTCATGAGATACAGTGAACTCAAAAAATAGCATGAGTACTGGCACAACCTAGTGGTAGAGTTGAAAACTATTTGGTTTTTCACAGCTCTTGATCTTCCGAACAGGTTTTCTGAAGATAGATACCCTGTACAAGATCGAGATCACGAGCTGTTTCGAATAGAATGTTCTTTTGTTGAAATTTCCATTTCGCTTGCTCTATTTACATGATTTTAACAATCTATTTCAGCTTTAATGGTGGTACTTATGGTATGTCTTTGTTTAAAAATGATTATATATTGTCCAGGACAAGTTATGACAAAATGATACAATAGAGCATACATTCGAGCCGTTTAGCTCCGAACACCTATTCGGTTAATCGCAGTGGTGAACTTTTGTGAACCATTTAGTTCCTGTTTTCGCGAGTCATCTCGGTGAGTCATTTATACCTCAGCGGCGGAATTTCTCCCGATACCGATGGCCGTTACGTGAGTCAATTGGCTCCCATTTTTGTCGCAATCTACTTGGATAGTCCATAAATCCTACTCAAATGGCCAACCAGTACTTGACGATGTTGGTTCGGCGATACCGGATGGAGCGTAGCTTCTGGTTCGCTGCGTCCGGTTCGCTGAAAACTCGACGACCAACCGCTGGCGCTTCACTCGATCTAGTTCCTGACGGTGTAACTAGTCTGCTCACGGGCTTCGGTCCGGCGATTCCAGATGGTTCGTGGCACCCGGTACATTGGCGCCTCAACCAAAGCTGTGTTTACTCTCACAGTCTTCCCCTTAGCATAATCGTCGTGACTTTAAAAGTTCGAGTCGATGATATGTTCTCCGACCGCGATTTTCGCCTGTTGCTGTCTTTCGGCTGCTAGTCAACACTGGGTGGGTTACTTAAGAACTCTAATCATACAGTGCATCCCATACCGGACATCTACGGAATCACACTGTGCACTTATACTCATCGTAAGTGACAACATATGCAGTTAATCCAAGCAATCTTTGACTCTGCCTCTTTCAGCTTTCAACTGTCCTACTGGTAATACACGATTCCTTTCTAGACAACAGTTCAGTCATTCACAAACACCAACTCTGTTTTATGATGGAGACGATTCCGTGGCGAGTGCCTCCAGCTCTGCTAGTTAGTGATTCTCCGATTACTTGGAACACCACATTGTCCGCGAAACCAAAAATCGTTACATTTCTGAGAAGGTTCAGCTTCAATACTCCATCGTACACTGCGTTCCACAGCGTCGGGCTGAGGAACGTCAGTCGTAGTTGTCATTCTCCCTTGTCTGTCTCATAGATCAGTGTTCGGTACTGGAAGTAGCTCTGTAATATCCTGCAGAGTTACTCATGCTGTACAGCGAATGGGCGATTGCATCCTGGCTAGTACTATTTAGGTAAGCACGACGCAATAGCGATATCCTTTTCACTGTTGTCATCACAGCTCCCACAACCGTTCGGGTGGATTTCACTGTAGATCTGCCTATAATGAAGTCAAATTGCATGACATGCCGTTCTCACGGTCTGTGTACTTGGTTAGCTTGTTCAGGATTACTCTCTCTAACAGTACCAAGAGACATATTGGCCTATACGCTGGAAGATCTCCAAGTTTTGCCGGTATAGGAAGCGACATCAGCTTCATTCGCTTCCAGTTATCGTATCATTCTGAACATATCCGGGTTCTCATATTGTAACAGTTGTACATTCCTAGTAAGTTAAGATTGTAAATATATTGAATTGAATATATAATAACTTATACATTCAATTCATCACCAAGCCTATAATTTACACCCACACAATCCGACAAATAGATCATCAAGTATCAGACATAGAATTCACATTTAAATTACTTCAATCAAAGCTAATTATTCCATCCGCCAAAATTTAGGCAATGTGTCCTATCTTCGATAAGTCCAACCGTTTCTGTATCCGAAGATCACACTCGTTTCTTTCAAGCCCGAGTGAGATTGCGGGAATACTAATTCCAAGAAGAATCCTTGCACCAAAAGTTGAGGGAAAGGGAAAGCTAGACCGCTTGCTTACGCCAGAACGAACTAGATGGTTGAATGATCTGAGATCCCGAGTAATCCCGAAGAATTCTCAGAAAATGACGTACTTCCGGGTACTTTGAGACTCCCTTTCTTAATCTGAGGAAATCAGGCTTTAATCACTTTGTCCCAAACCGTTCTGCAGAGTGGAAGTGCCGCGATTTGTTTCCCGCGTGTATACCCTAGTTAGGTAAAGCCCGTGACGTGGCTGGTATTTCAGTGAATTGTAAATCTTTGTTTCTCTTACTAGCTAGAAATTGTGCGTGTGCGTAGAAAGCGAAATAGTGCGAACCGATTCTGTGTGCGAATCGATAGTAGAAGGTAAAATGTGCTTAAAATTCTGACCACGCACGTGGCTAACAATCCTTTCGACCATCAGGTTTCTTTGACTCCAAACAGGATTGATCGGTGCAAACGGCACGCAAATCGTTCATCGCCCGCCGGTCACATTTCGCATCACTCTGCAACCGTCGGAAGGACGAATTTACCCGACGAACGTTTTGTCGGAAGGGAGCCGATACGCCAACACATCGCTCCGTCGGAACTTCCCAAATCTTCCGGTGACCATCTGAAGTCCACGTGCCGGTTCGAATCATCCCTTTTCGGCCGGTAATCGAAGCAATCGTCAACCAGTAACAGCTGGTCAGATTCGGCCGAGACGATAGCAGTTCATCTGATCGTCTCGTTGCCCCCGCGCACAACAGCAGCAGGATCATCATCATCGTCTTCATTCAACAGTAGCTGATTCGGTGAGTCCGTTCGAATTATCACTAGTAGTGAAGTGGCGTCCAGAGAAGACGACCCGAAGTGAAATTTAAGACCGCCCTCCGGTCAGTTTTACGAGCCCCCGCTTTCAGACGGGCCACGCTCATGACGTGATCACGAAGATCCATGTGCACATGTGACGGCGTTCTCGATAGCACCCTCGAGACGCACATGTTATAAAAAACACCCGGGTGTACAAGCAATAGCCGCATCTCGCTTGCCGCTCCGGACCCCTTAGCCTGTTGGGTCGAAATTAGAAAAAGCACACAGAACAGATAGAGAGAAGAAAAACGCACACAATAGAGAGTTAGGCCTGTAGATAGACAATGTACAATTAGAATAAAGCATGCTTACCGTAACCACATAAAAACCAAACTAGAATTGATAATACATCGTCCCGAAAATTGAATTATGTTTGTTTTTGAATAAATGTTTCGTGTTAGTGTAATTGAAACAGAATTTTTAGTTTGCTGAAATGTTTCCCACGTCACCCCGATTATGTTTCGTTCGCTTTTCCTCTGCCGCGTGGCAGATTTGAATTAGGTAGATTCTCTTCCACGTTGATAACGCGATCTGGTGGCAAACATTAACCTTGCCAGTGATGATAAGCTTTTTGGCTATGGGGAGTTTCGACTGTGGGATTTAGAAGGTGAGCTTCGGTTCTTGGGGACTTTAGCCGTCTAGGGTATTTGGACCTGTTCTGGGGTTTAGCTTGTGTGCCTAGCTGAACCGATCTGGATTCTTTCAAAGAAAGGATTCTTTTCTTGACTGGCATTCTTGCAGTCTCATCCGGGCATCTCAAACTTGGCGGTAGTCTCCGAAAGGAGTGGCGCTAAAACTACGCGCTTCAAAAGATCGGTCAGCGACGGCTACATTTTGGCGCCCAACGTCAAGTACGAACCTAGATTTATAAGGAATATTTGGGCTATTTTTGGACAAACTCTCGATCACATACTTAATTAATTTCTTTTGGCCAGACCATAGATGAACACAAATTTTCAGGATTTCAGTTTGGCAGACCCTTTTAGCGCCCTGCGTTTTTCAAATTATTTAAGTGCTATTCTCGATTATGGTTCTATTTCGGCCAACAAATGTTGTTCGGTATTTCTGATATAACGCAATTCAGCATTCTAGTGTAAAACTTCAAACACGAACAACAATAATGTGGACTCTTCAGCTATGAGGTCTTGTTTGGATAGTTAATTATAGGTGTTTTCGGATATTTTTACTGTAGGAAGTACTGCGTTTCAACTTGGAAAGTTGAACCCATGCTTATTTAGAATAACAAATTTTTCTGGAGGAAATTTTTCGGATGTTGTTGGTGAAATTGCGAATGTTTTTGTGGAAACATATATATTATTCTTTTGAATCAACTAGATTCATAATATTACAGAGTTTTCAATATTACGAAAATTCATATTAAAATAAAAAAAAAAAATCACTTATTTATTATAAAATTCATTTATTTATTATAAAATACATTTATTTATTGTCTTTATTTATTTATTTATTTATTACAATAATCTGTTATCATATATTCATTTGATCGTGTCGCTTATCTTCTATAAGTTATATTATTAAAATTTTCAAAACTCTGCGAAAATGAGTTCGAGATTCCCATACGCGTCGCACTTGCTAAACGATGAAGTAGATTATGAGCTTAGATTAAGGAACTACGTCGAGGATCTGGGAAATGATCTAGATTCAAAGCAACGACTACTACGGAGACTATTTCATAAGGATGCCAAGGAAAACCGTAATTATCGCTCAATGTATTCTATTGAGCAGGAGTTTGATTTGATTTCGTCACGAGTGAACGCTATTGCGGGAGCTCTCGGGAAAGACCCGGATGCAAGGCTCGTTTCGCGGCTCAAGCACTATTACTTGAGAGTGGAACGGAGCGTAGGAACGGATGATAGGGCATCACAGATGAGAGCATCTTTACTACAAGCTATAGGGGGTTTACTAAGTTCGCATTTACCCGAGGGTCCTTTATCAACAGCAGATCAGATAGAAGGACTAGAGTCCTCCGAGAAAAGCGAATCAGAAGTAACAACTCCTGTTATACCCACAAAGAAGACGCCACAAATTCAACAAACGACAGAAATGAACCAAACGGGGGTGGGAACATCACCCACGAACGAAACGCCGCTCCGTAAAATCATTAGCGAAGGTCTGGGTGCGATCCAGAAAGCATTGGACAAAGAAGTTCAAAAAAGCGTAGATGAGGGTCCAACTAAGGACGAACTTAAACGACGTGTTAAAGAATTAGAACAGCAGGTACTGGAAATGAGAACTATGTTTGAACGGCTAACAGAAACGAACTCAAATGTGCAACGCCAAGGCCGTGCGGAACCATTGGGAGTTAGTTATTTAGGGGAAGTGAAGGCAAACGATCAGTATCAGAATCGACAACCAACCGATACTCAGCAACAACTGTTTCAGGCTCCCCGTTGGAATGGTGCGAACCATCAGAATCAGTTTACGCATGCCCAGCAAAGTCAGCAACAAGACGCTGCCGCTTTTCTACTATCATGCGATGTTCCCAGTTGGAAAAACCAACGAGGGCCTGCAAATTTTGGAGGACCAATGGGATTGCTAACAGCACCACCAACAGGAAGTGGCACAGTTTGGAATCCGCAACGAAACTTCAATAGTCGACTGCGTAGACAGCCTACTGAGTCTGTTCAACCAAGTGAGGAGAGCAGCGTTGACGAGGACCACTCCAGTTTTCGACGAACTCCGGTTCGGGATCGCCGTCGGCGAGATGATCGGATCCAATATGACCGACGAATCGAGAAATGGAACATTTTCTTTTCAGGTGATTCGAGATCCACGACGCTGGAAGACTTTATGTACAAGGTCAAAGTTCTTGCCAGTATGAATGGAATACCACAGGACAACCTACTAAGCCATATTCATCTCCTTTTGCGAGGTGAAGCTGCGAATTGGTTTTTCACCTATTATGAGGCTGATTGGAATTGGGTGCTGTTTGAAACCAGCATTCGTTACCGATTTGGAAATCCGAACCAGGATCAAGGTAACCGCCAAAGGATCTATGAGCGTAAACAACAGAAAGGAGAAACCTTTATTGCTTTCGTTACGGAAGTTGAAAGGCTGAACAAGCTCTTAACGAAACCTTTATCCAACCGTAGGAAATTTGAAATTGTCTGGGAGAACATGCGACAGCATTACCGCTCAAAGCTAGCTTGCTTCACGATTTCGAACCTCGAGGAGTTGACACAGGTGAATTACAGGATTGATGCAAGCGATCCCTCGTTACACCCAATTGGACCGAGGCAATCGGTGAACCAAATTGAGGTGGAATCACAGGGAGAAGAATCGGAAGAAGAAGTGAACGCTCTGGGTAGAAGACAGTTCCGGGATCAACGACCACCGAGGAATCACGACACAGCGACTCAAGGAACTCGGACTGAGGTTCGTCAGGAAATAGTGAGACTTCCACTGTGCTGGAACTGTCGAAACCATGGACACTTTTGGAGAGAGTGTAAGGAATCCAAGACAACATTTTGCTACGTGTGTGGTAATCCCGGAAAAATATCGTCGAACTGCGACAGTCACCCTAGGAAACCTACAACTTCCAACTCGGGAAACTGAGTTCAGGGTGCAGAGATGGGAAGCCCAGCACTCGCGACGAACCAAAAATTCCCAATCAATTATTTGTAGATCCTTTCCAAAATTTACTAGAAATCAAAATACAGACCAACCATTGCCCACATATTAAAGTTGCTATTTTCGACACAGTCATTGAAGCTCTGTTGGACTCCGGCGCAAGCGTTAGTGTAACAAATTCAAGACAACTGGTTGAACGTTACGGACTGAAAATACTTGCCTCTCCAGTGCGCATTTGTACCGCCGACCATACTCAGTACTCGTGTCTTGGTTACGCTAACATTCCCATTACATTTCGTAACGTCACAAAAATTATTTCAGTTGTTATAGTTCCAGAAATTACCAGAAATCTAATTTTAGGGATTGATTTCTGGAAGGCCTTTGGCATAAAACCAATGGTACAAGGAGCAGCAGGATTGGAGGAAGTAGCAGAAATCTCCTTGCAGCCGCAGTGTAATGCACATCAAGACATTTTCCATTTCTTCGTTAAACCGATTGATTCGCTTCCGGTAATCGAGCAGGCGAACCCAGACGACACGTTAGATATTCCTGGTTTGGAATTGCCTGAACCATCTAAAGCAACGCCTGAAACCATAGAAACAGAACACGAGCTCACGAGTGAAGAGAGACAGAAACTAACTGAAGTAATTCGTACGTTCCCCTGCACCACTGATAACCATTTGGGAAGAACTACATTGATTCAGCACGAAATAATTCTCCGTGAAGATGCGAAACCAAGACGACAGCCAGTTTATCGGTGTTCACCATCAATTCAAGCAGAGATGGACCGTGAGATAGAGCGCTACAAGAAAATCGACGCAATTGAGGAATGCTCAAGCGAATGGGCCAACCCTCTAGTTCCAGTTCGCAAGTCGAACGGAAAACTTAGAGTGTGTTTGGATTCTCGTCGAATAAACGCTCGGACAAAGAAGGATTCCTATCCAATGAGAGACATGAAGGGAATCTTTCATCGCCTTGAAAGTGCTAAATACTTTTCGGTGATCGACCTGAAGGATGCATACTTCCAAATTCCTCTGAAGGAGGAATGTCGTGACTTCACTGCCTTCAGGACATCTAAGGGACTATTTAGATTCAAGGTGTGTCCTTTTGGTCTCACTGCACAATGTGCAGGCTCATGGACAAAGTAATTGGTTTCGACTTGGAGCCCAACGTATTTGTCTATTTAGACGACATTGTGGTGGCAACAAAAACCTTGGCAGAACATTTTAGGCTTTTACGAATCGTGGCTGAACGGTTGAGGAATGCTAATTTGACTATCTCGCTAGACAAGTCGCGTTTCTGTAGAAAGCAGGTTAGCTATCTAGGTTATCTTCTAACCAACGAAGGGGTAGCAATTGATAACACGCGAATTGAGCCGATTTTGAACTACTGTAGGCCAAAATGCGTGAAAGATGTTCGACGCTTACTCGGTTTGGCAGGATTCTACCAGAGGTTTATTGGAAATTACAGCAGAATAGTTGCGCCAATCTCGGACCTTCTAAAAAAAGGACAGAAAAAGTTCCAGTGGACCGAGGCAGCCGAAGAAGGGTTTCAAGAGCTTAAAGCCGCACTGGTGTCAGCCCCAATACTTGCCAATCCCAACTTTGACCTCCCCTTTTGCATTGAATCAGACGCATCAGATAACGCAGTAGGAGCTGCCTTGATCCAGAAAATCGATGGAGAACCACGTATAATCGCATACTTTAGTCGAAAGCTCAGCAGCACGCAAAGAAGGTACGCCAGTGTTGAAAAGGAGTGCCTCGGTGTATTATTGGCCATCGAGCATTTTCGCCACTTTGTTGAAGGGACCAAATTCAAGGTGGTTACAGACGCGCGAAGTCTACTTTGGCTTTTCACAATAGGAGTCGACTCTGGTAATTCGAAACTTTTGAGGTGGGCATTGAAAATACAGTCGTATGACATAGAGCTCGAATATCGCAAAGGGAAACAGAACATAACAGCAGACTGCCTTTCGCGTTCAATCGAAGCCATCACGGCGGCGCCAATTGACCCAGAGTACCAGGATTTGATCAAGCAAGTTAACAGCGACCCTCAGAGCTACACAGACTTCAGAGTGGTAGACGGTCAGGTCTACAAACTGGTAAAGAAACAGGATAAGATCGAAGACGCCAGGTTTTGTTGGTAACGTTACCCAGCGAGAGGAGAAAGAGAAAACATTATTAGGTTGGTTCATGACAAAGCACATTTAGGGTTCGAGAAGACACTGACAGCGGTTAGGGAACGATTCTTTTGGCCTCTAATGAGTTCGGAAATCAAACGATTCTGCCAAAAATGCATTGTTTGTCAGACGAGCAAAGCGACGAATGTTAACACTACGGCTCCCCTGAAGGTACAAAAGAAAATTGCTGAATATCCTTGGCAATTCCTCACAATGGATTATGTTGGTCCATTGCCGGTTTCAGGAAAAGGACGAAATACTTGCTTACTCGTCATTACGGATGTTTTCAGCAAATTTGTGTTGATCCAACCTTTCAGGCAAGCCACAGCAGATTCCCTCGTACCATTCGTTGAAAACATGGTGTTTCAACTGTTTGGTGTACCCGAAATCGTCCTCACAGACAACGGGACCCAATTTGTCTCAAAGCTGTTCCAGGACCTGCTAGCAAAATTCAACGTTACACACTGGAAAACCCCCAGTTACCACCCCCAGATAAATGATTCGGAGCGAGTGAATCGAGTGTTGACCACTGCCATTCGCGCAACGATCAAGAAAGACCATAAAGAATGGTCAAATAACATTCAGACCATCGCTAATGCTATTCGGAATTCGGTACATGAAGCCACGAAACATACGCCCTATTTCGTAATGTTTGGTAGAAATATGGTGTCGGATGGACGCGAGTATCGTTATCTGCGTGATACGGAAGCAGGAGACGGGAATTTGAACATTGGGGACAGGGACAAGTTGTACTCTGAAATTCGCCAGA
This sequence comes from Topomyia yanbarensis, assembly GCF_030247195.1. NCBI lineage: Eukaryota > Metazoa > Arthropoda > Insecta > Diptera > Culicidae > Topomyia > Topomyia yanbarensis. The sequence continues at coordinate 215,707,076 of NC_080671.1, read as the reverse complement.
ATCTGAAAAAAGCATTCGAAAGGCACTCTAAATACTACAACTTGCGGTCAAATGCGAACACCCCCAGATATGCGGTAGGGGAAAGGGTTCTAAAGCGAAACACTGAGTTGTCGGATAGGGGAAAAGGCTACTGTGCGAAACTTGCCCCTAAATACGTCCCTGTATTAGTAAAGCGTGTCATAGGAGATGATTGTTACGAAGTTGAGGATGAAAAAGGAAAGCGACTTGGGGTTTTCAATTGTAAATACCTCAAGAAACTTCGCCTGTCGCATTCCTGACTTCCAGCAATAAAAAAAAAAAGAAATCGAGCTATGTAACTTCTTAGTAAGGAACCACACATCTAAGGATGTACAAAAATCCAATTATGGCAAACAATTTCCTCCTCGATTCGCGTTGTGAGTAGTCCATAACAAAAGAAATCGAGCTATGTAACTTCTTAGTAAGGAACCACACATCTAAGGATGTACAAAAATCCAATTATGGCAAACAATTTCCTCCTCGATTCGCGTTGTGAGTAGTCCATAACAAAAGAATTCGAGCTATGTAACTTCTTAGTAAGGAACCAAATATCTAAGGATGTACAAAAATCCAATTATGGCAAACAATTTCCTCCTCGATTCGCGTTGTGAGTAGTCCATAAAAAAAGTCCAGCTATGACCCCTCTTCGAGGCAACTATGTATCTAAGGATGCACAAAAACCAACTTTAGTTGTGGACATTTCTCCTCGCACATCGAGTCGAGTGCTTCGGAATCCAGCTATGAATACTCTTTGAGTGGACAACGCAGCATAGCTGCACACAAATCTATCCAGCCATTCTTAAGGTGCTCCTCAGCATGCTGAGTTGAGCCGTCCCACAATAACAATTTATACTACTGGTGACGTGCCTTAAGAATGTGTTTTGATGTAGCATTACATGAGTCCGAACGTTAAGAACGTAAGACAAATTTATGCTAATCTCCGTTTGACAGCTATGAACCTCAAGCTCATGTTGAGTGACCATGGATTGAAATTTCTTCGAAATCCTGACGAGGTAACGACCTTAGATAAGACGACGAAATGTAGACGTAGTGTTGAATTAGGTTAAGATACCCTACCTAACCTTAATTGATTCGAATGTTAGTTACATGCTTAGTTTAGGTTAATAGTAATACTTCTGTGCAATCTTTCATGCAAGCATTGCTGACGTCATAGATTTTCCTTATGCTTCCAATCCAGTTTTTCATTTCGTCGCATTAATCCTCTCTAATAACTTCAGTTCATTCTTTCTAGCAACTTTTAGGTCAAATTTCAGCATCAATTTTCATTTCGTCGCATTACTCCTCCATACAATAGCTTCAGTTAATCTTTTCCAGTAATTTTAGGTCAAATTTCAGCATCAATTTTGGGTAGTATTTAGTAGTTAATTCCAGTAATCAGTAGTTGTTTTTCTTAATTTGTCCGACAACTCAGTAAATTCAATCATGCTCTCATTCTGTAAAATACAATAGGTTTCCACATCCATAGTCTCTGTTTTGTCTATGCAACTTTTCTGCTTCTTATATCCCAATCCCACGACGCAGCTTCTGAAAAGAAAAACACAAAGCACTTAATCCTTTTGGGGAGAATTTCAATTAACAAAATACTCCCCCCGTAAATCTGCATCTGGTATCACTGTTTAGCTCCAAACGACAGGAAATCCTTCGAAAAAACAGCATTTTCACGACAGACAAAACTTTACGGACACGTTGACCACTCGTTTCCGATTTACGTTTGACAGTTCAACCCACTGCGATTGCACAGGCGGCGGTTTGACTCTTTCGGCAAGTTTAGTGTGAAGTTTTCAAAGCTTGGGTTTAGTTAGAAATATTTCGGAAATATTTCGGTTGCTTGTTGAATTTCTAGTGATCATTGTGAAAATGGTGTAGAAATGCATTAAAGCCTTTTTAGGTTTTTTTTAAATACGTTTTGTGAAAGAGATGGACGATTTTCCTAGAGTATAGCTCTGGGGTGAGCCAAATCTTCGCAAAATAGATCGTTGCGGTAAATTCAGAGGAGAATTCTGTGCTCAACGGAATGATTGAGGTTGTTTTCAAATCTGAATGAGCCTGTTTTTGGGAAAGTAATATAGAAGTTTCGGTTGTATTTTCATCGAATTCGAAAGGAATTCGAGAGAAAGTATATTTTATTCGGGAATGTTGGGAAAGTTTAGTAGTTAGGAAAGAGTCACGCAAATCTGTCAATCGACAAGGTGGTTGAACTGTTCAAACTTCCGAAATTCATCTGTAATTTTAAAAAACAAATATCCGTTATATTTTTGTTAAGGGTTTTCGAATAATTTAATAGAAGTATTGGAACATTTGTTGAAGACCAGAGTCTCACGACGTTGAAGGTCAGTAACAGACATGCTCTGTAATGGAACGTGATCTGAAAATAGAGGTGGAGTTAACTCTCGACGTTGACGATGAACACATATGACTCCAAATAGTTCAATACACTAAATTAAGTTATATTTATTATCCTTAAGTTTCTAGAAATATTTGTCCATAGTTTATTTTTGTAATATTTTTTCGCTTACGAAAATTTAGTTGAATCAATCCAACTAAATTTTCGTAACTTGAGCATGGAGTGATGTAACAGTTGTACATTCCTAGTAAGTTAAGATTGTAAATATATTGAATTGAATATATAATAACTTATACATTCAATTCATCACCAAGCCTATAATTTACACCCACACAATCCGACAAATAGATCATCAAGTATCAGACATAGAATTCACATTTAAATTACTTCAATCAAAGCTAATTATTCCATCCGCCAAAATTTAGGCAATGTGTCCTATCTTCGATAAGTCCAACCGTTTCTGTATCCGAAGATCACACTCGTTTCTTTCAAGCCCGAGTGAGATTGCGGGAATACTAATTCCAAGAAGAATCCTTGCACCAAAAGTTGAGGGAAAGGGAAAGCTAGACCGCTTGCTTACGCCAGAACGAACTAGATGGTTGAATGATCTGAGATCCCGAGTAATCCCGAAGAATTCTCAGAAAATGACGTACTTCCGGGTACTTTGAGACTCCCTTTCTTAATCTGAGGAAATCAGGCTTTAATCACTTTGTCCCAAACCGTTCTGCAGAGTGGAAGTGCCGCGATTTGTTTCCCGCGTGTATACCCTAGTTAGGTAAAGCCCGTGACGTGGCTGGTATTTCAGTGAATTGTAAATCTTTGTTTCTCTTACTAGCTAGAAATTGTGCGTGTGCGTAGAAAGCGAAATAGTGCGAACCGATTCTGTGTGCGAATCGATAGTAGAAGGTAAAATGTGCTTAAAATTCTGACCACGCACGTGGCTAACAATCCTTTCGACCATCAGGTTTCTTTGACTCCAAACAGGATTGATCGGTGCAAACGGCACGCAAATCGTTCATCGCCCGCCGGTCACATTTCGCATCACTCTGCAACCGTCGGAAGGACGAATTTACCCGACGAACGTTTTGTCGGAAGGGAGCCGATACGCCAACACATCGCTCCGTCGGAACTTCCCAAATCTTCCGGTGACCATCTGAAGTCCACGTGCCGGTTCGAATCATCCCTTTTCGGCCGGTAATCGAAGCAATCGTCAACCAGTAACAGCTGGTCAGATTCGGCCGAGACGATAGCAGTTCATCTGATCGTCTCGTTGCCCCCGCGCACAACAGCAGCAGGATCATCATCATCGTCTTCATTCAACAGTAGCTGATTCGGTGAGTCCGTTCGAATTATCACTAGTAGTGAAGTGGCGTCCAGAGAAGACGACCCGAAGTGAAATTTAAGACCGCCCTCCGGTCAGTTTTACGAGCCCCCGCTTTCAGACGGGCCACGCTCATGACGTGATCACGAAGATCCATGTGCACATGTGACGGCGTTCTCGATAGCACCCTCGAGACGCACATGTTATAAAAAACACCCGGGTGTACAAGCAATAGCCGCATCTCGCTTGCCGCTCCGGACCCCTTAGCCTGTTGGGTCGAAATTAGAAAAAGCACACAGAACAGATAGAGAGAAGAAAAACGCACACAATAGAGAGTTAGGCCTGTAGATAGACAATGTACAATTAGAATAAAGCATGCTTACCGTAACCACATAAAAACCAAACTAGAATTGATAATACATCGTCCCGAAAATTGAATTATGTTTGTTTTTGAATAAATGTTTCGTGTTAGTGTAATTGAAACAGAATTTTTAGTTTGCTGAAATGTTTCCCACGTCACCCCGATTATGTTTCGTTCGCTTTTCCTCTGCCGCGTGGCAGATTTGAATTAGGTAGATTCTCTTCCACGTTGATAACGCGATCTGGTGGCAAACATTAACCTTGCCAGTGATGATAAGCTTTTTGGCTATGGGGAGTTTCGACTGTGGGATTTAGAAGGTGAGCTTCGGTTCTTGGGGACTTTAGCCGTCTAGGGTATTTGGACCTGTTCTGGGGTTTAGCTTGTGTGCCTAGCTGAACCGATCTGGATTCTTTCAAAGAAAGGATTCTTTTCTTGACTGGCATTCTTGCAGTCTCATCCGGGCATCTCAAACTTGGCGGTAGTCTCCGAAAGGAGTGGCGCTAAAACTACGCGCTTCAAAAGATCGGTCAGCGACGGCTACAATATATCGCTTTAATCAGCAATATATGAGAGGCTGGTACTTGGTCCTTCTACTCATGGCTTTCGCCATCTTGATCAGCTACTTGTCGGTAATTCGAGCTTCTTCTTCGTGATCATCCTCCTCACTGTACGGCGAAGATTGGTTCAAGTTGCGGGGAAAACTTTTCGATGGCGACATCTAGCTTCTCCGGACACCTTTCAGGTGGTGCAGCTGGGCTTTTTATCTTTGCCATGCCAACTTTGTAGGCATCTCCTCGAGAATTCGCGTTGGCTTTGTGGCAAAGCTCATCACTTCAAGCTTTCTTGTTCAGCTCGACTGCTTTGTTAAGAGCGCCTCATGAAGCTCGTTTCCCTCTTTCAGTGTCACTACGAGCACTCTAACTTCTTCTCCAAGCTCGGAATAACTTATACGTAAATCGGTAATCGTCGTATTACAGCCGACGACCGTTTCTCGGTTTCCCATTTCTCGGTATGGTCGCATTACACGCCCTTGTTAGTACTGCCATTAACTCGTTCGCATTTAGATTGAAGAGGATGCCTTCAAATTTAAATTCTTCGACGGACACGTTCTTGTGAAAGATCGCTGTTTTCCACTTTCACTCGTTATTCAAACCGTGTCCAGTTACCAATGCTGTACCAGATCGCTTGATGGTCGCTGTGGATGACTTTGATCTGGTGAAGTTCATACGAATCGCACATATGGGTGCGGAAATATGGTATGAACACTGCGATCCCATATTAAATCATTAAATTTCAAAAGCCTTTCGCGTAAATCTCATGCATATTGAATATTGAACCACATATAAATCACCAGGAGTCTTATGTGAATTCAGATTGTTTCCTTATAGAAATTATTTTAGAATGCAACAACTGATCTCTATCGACTGTTGCGTTTAAAATGGAATCGATTCAGAAGTCGGTCTGTTAGCCTTGCCATAAGATGTTTGTTTGAGAATTCACGGGCAGGTCCTTCCTTTCGCGAACAGTAAACGTTTCGTTTGATGTTAGACTGGATCGACGATTTTATTCGGACGTCCTATCTACCAAATTGACCATTCTTGGTCAAAATAAAAAATCATGGGATGGCAATTTCCAAAACTACTAGAATAGTTTTCAATGACAAAAAGCAAAACTCTATGAACGCTATTGTTGTTTTATAAAAAGTGACGATTTTTTTAATTGAGGTTATTAGAAAAAAAAATTATTGGAAATTTCGACAAAAGAACTTTCTGTTCGAAATGTCTCATGAGGGTAACTAATAGTAACTATCTTCAGAAAACCGGACTACTCAACAACAGTCAACTCTTCTTAATTTTTGTTAAATTGTTAATTAGTTTTTTTCGTTTTTTTTACCTTTCTATGCACAAATGTTTGTTTCATAGATAAGAATTTTTTAATACAATATTTAGAATTTAAAACAGGATTTTTGCCTTTCTCACATAGAAAGGTTATGCAATCACTCTAAAAATGGTCAACCTAATCCCGGCCCGGGATTTCCTTAAAAGTTTAAAATTTCTTAACAAGTTGAAAATTTTCGGCAGGGTCCGGACCCCCCGGATCCTCTCCTTGATCCGCCGCTGGTTCTAAGCGATGTATCAGTGTCGACACATAGCATCTCAAGATCGTGGCTGTCGATCCATTGTATGTATGTGCAAATCGTACTTAATATGTAATATTCATTTCCACCGTTGTATTGAACATAACAAGCCATGGAATCGTAGTTTGGACAAATAAGAAAGGCACAATTGCACCACTAGGTGGAATAAAACAGGTTTTTTACATGTTCAGCTAATCATTAAGATACGAGGAATACTCATATAATAACATGATAATGGGTTTTTTTGAGTTTTGGGATCTTTGTTGATCTGGTGGACTTCTACCGTGATCACCGCAAGCCTCTTAAATAATAAAGGTTTCGGAAAAAATGCCATAACTCCGCCTATTCTCAATATATTTTTATAAACTAACGCTTGTCCTTTTCACTGAAAAATATTCTCTCAAAATACTATAATTTTGATGTCATCCAAAAACATTTTAGAATGTTCGATCTGTCATTGAGTCATATGAGGTTATTTTTTTACTTCACAATTGTTTTTATTACTTCACAATTAACCCTCGAGCGCTCGCGCTGTTGTACTTTGTACAACACTTTGGAATTTTTCGTTATCATTTAGTTGCCACTATGTATTCCTCAGAAATCATGTTTTAGACAAGATACACTCATTTTTGTGCACTGATATACCTCAAGTGGAACAATACAATCTGAAATTGTTTGATGAAACCTGACCAACAGAACGCTCGATATGGGAAGTTCAACCAAACAATATTCTGTTCAATATATCTCGTGATCTCGATCATGTGGAGGGTTACTTCCTTCGGCAAACTTGTTCAGAAGATCAAGAGCTAGTCAGTGGAAGATAAAATAGTTTGATATAAAATTCTGCCGCTAGGTGACGCCAGTGAGCATGTAATTTTCTCAGCTTACTATATCTCAAGATCAAGATTTTTTTAGAAAGTCAGTATCTTCGACGAAGTTGCTAAGCAGATCAAAACCTATGAGGTGGTATAACGGCTGCTTCAGAAAACTACTGTTAGTCGGCGCTGGTGAGCTTGTCAGTTGTTCAACCTAATGTATCTCAATTTCCTGATTTTTAGCGAGTAAGTGCATTCGGCAAAGTTGCTGACGAGATTGAAACCTTCGAGGTGGTACATCGAATAATATGGGATTCTTCCACTAGGAGGTGCTAGTGAACTTGAGCATGTAATTTTTTCGAACCTCTGTATCTCAGTTTCCTGTCTCTTTGTTAAGTCATTGTTCTATTTTTTTTCGAACTCAAACCAAAAATGGTGAATGTCACCAAGGGAAAGAATAAATCGTTGATATTCCGAAAATAAGTTCACTAAATTGTCAGATGACGTTCCTTTAACTAAACTAAAGTAATTTATTCATTTATAATTTTGGAATATGTACGCAAAGAAATTAAAATTTGGAAGTCGTAAAACTCATGTGCACCATTTCTGTAACACCAATCAACCACTCACGATGGTAATCTGTAAAGGAGGCTGCTTATAACATGCACAGAAATAATAACACAACCTTCCCTAGTACAGAAAAATGCTAAACAAGCACAATTGTTCTTCAATTTCTTCAATGTACTGATTTGATTCGAAAATAGTATAGTTCACTTATGACATAGATTATACTATCATACTTCTAAATAGTCGCAATCTTGAGATTCAGATATCATGGATATGCATGCTCACAAGCGCTACCTAGGTGCAGAATCTCAAACTATTCAGTGTTTCGCTTCGTAGGTATTGTGCAACTATATCGAAGATACCGTCCTGCTAACAAATCAAGAATTCCAGATATAGTAGGCCAAAAATTGTATGGCCACTAGCGCTACGTAGTAGCAGAACATCGAACTATTTCGCATACCACCTTGTAGGCTTTGATCATCAGAACAACATTGCCGAAGACACATATCTGCTGAAAAATCATGTTAATACGTTCATCCGAAAGGCCATTATCTACTGCCCAAGTTTGAAGAAGAAAGTGGTTCTCCAAATGATACGGATCACGAAGTATTCTAAAGACTATCTGTGTTGTACAAAGTACAACGCGCGAGTGGTCGTGCTACAAAATTTGGCGCGAGTTCCGGCGGGTTAAAAATAAGCATTAATTCATTTTTATCTCATATTTAAATTTGACTACGATGGAAAAATATGGTTCCACGCAAAGAGTTGAAAATATCCTTAGGTTCTTTTAGTCATCTTCAGGTCGCTCAAGAAGCATCAACAAGTTTCAATAAATAACAGGTATGCAATTCTTTTACGGGTTCGTCTCCAATAATCTCTAATTTTAAACAATTCATATTGTTTAATATTAGAGTTTATATGCATACGGAAAGCAAGTAATCTGGTGTAGAAATTGACAAAAAAAATTGTCGATGCTCAGAACCACTATTCGTATATTATTGCATCGGCAACTCTACGATAAGACGTGTTAATCAAGTCGGTGACATGGGGTGCCACTGGACAATCGACTAACTTTCAATGCTTACAAGACAGCTATCATTGGTCGCACCAATTGTTAACTTGGAGTCATCAAACGAACAACAACAGAATTCATTCGTTGTCGAGCACTCAGTCGAGATAGAAGTCTTTTGTCATCGGTCCGTACACTCTATAGCGACAAATAGTGTTAATCCGCGTTCAAGGTTATTTGCACACTCTACGCCTAGTTGAGGTTTCAGTATTTTTTCCCTTCTTTTGTGTTTCTGTTTCTGAGTACCGTTAGCCGGTCAGTGAAGTGAAGCAGTGTTCTTCTAGTAAGCCGTCTGGATACCGTTACCTACACAAACTAAGTATTAGTTTTCGTTTCTCCTTCTTGGTTGTCTTAATAACGTGCACTGGGCAATAGGCCCGTGCAAAAATGACTTCCCCTGACGGCGGTTCATCTCAAGGTGAGATGGACGTCGAAATAAAATCGGCTCCCCGGCTCAAGATATATTCGAACTCGGCCACCGGGCCATTTGTGATCTTCTTTCGGACCAAAGAAAAAAAGTGTTTGAATCTGTTGCAGATTTCTCGAGTTCTGACGGATCGGTGACAGAAATATCGAAAATTCGCCCTGATAAGCTTCGGGTGGTGGTTAACAGCTCAACTCAGGCAAACGATATTGCTGGCTACGAGCCCTTTACGAGGGAGTACAGGGTGTATATTCCAGCTAGCAGGGTTGAAGTCAGTGGGGTCGTTTCCGATTCGAGTCTGAATTGCGAAGACCTGCTAAAATATGGGACTGGCTGTTTCAAAGACCCCATGCTTAAGCCAGTGAAGATTCTGGAATGCAAACGTTTGCATTCAGCATCAGTCGCAGCTGACGGGAAGAAAACATACGTCAACTCAGACTCTTATCGGGTGACCTTCGCCGGGTCTGCCCTGCCCAATTACCTCCTCTTTGACAAGGTTCGTCTACCTGTTCGCCTCTTTGTGCCGCGGGTCATGAGCTGTACTAATTGCAAACAATTGGGACACACAGCCTCCCATTGTAGCAATAAAGCCCGCTGTGGGAAATGCGGTAGGAATCATGCGGATGATTCCTGTGGTAGAGATGTCGAAAAGTGTCTCTACTGTGGGGGAAACCCACACGATCTCCCTTCATGTCCCGCGTACAAACAGCGCGAGGAAAATCTTAAGCGTTCCCTTCAGGGACGCTCTAAGCGATCTTTTGCAGAAATGCTTAAGATAGCTACGCCACCTGTCTCTACGAACATCTTTACCAACTTGTCTACTGACGAAGGCGACTGTGATGAACCCCAGGAGGGAACATCTTCTGCTGTGCCTAGAAGTAGTAGAAAAAGGAAGAACATTTCCTCTTCCAAGCTTCGTCGTAAAGGCCAGAAGGTGTCTCTTCATGGTCCCCCTAAAATAACTACTCAAGGAAGTACTGGTGCAAAACCGAAGCAAGTCGCTCCCGGTCTCAGTAACCTGAGCTCAGAAAAGGAGTTCCCAGCACTTCCAGGAACATCAATAACCCCAAGTGTTTCCATATCTCAACCAGAGAAAGAAAACAACGCTGGCTTAATAAATTTATCTGACATTGTGGACCATATTCTTACAGCGTTAAACATTTCTGACCCCCTTTAAAGTATCTTGATAAGCTTTCTCCCCGCAGTAAAAACATTTTTGATGCAGTTCACTGCGAAATGGCCCCTCCTTTCAGCGATTGTATCCTTCGATGGCTAATTCATCGAACGAGGTCAAGGATTTAATCACTGTTCTACAGTGGAATTGCAGAAGCATTATCCCGAAAATCGATTCGTTTAAAATTTTTCTAAATAATTTGAAATGCGATTCATTTGCCCTATGCGAGACATGGCTCACTTCAGAAATAACCCTACACTTCCACGATTTTAATATTATTCGCTTGGATCGAGAAGACTCTTACGGAAGAATACTTTTGGGGATCAAAAAGTGCTATTCTTTCAATCGGATCGACCTCCCCTCGACACCAGGCATTGAGGTTGTCGCTTGCCAAACCAGAATAAAAGGCAAAGACCTTTGCATTGCTTCCACCTACATCCCCCCTAGAGCCTTAGTTAGCCACCGACGGCTTTGCGATATTGCGGAACTCCTCCCCGCACCGAGGCTAGTTTTAGGTGACTTCAACTCCCACGGCACGGCATGGGGTTGCCTTCATGACGATAATCGATCTACCCTACTCCATGAGCTTTGCGACAACTTCAATATGACTATTTTGAATACGGGTGAAATGACACGGATTCCTGCCCCTCCAGCGCGACCGAACGCCTTAGATCTGTCCCTCTGCTCGACATCGCTGCGGTTAGATTGCATTTGGAAGGTAGTCTCTGATACCCACGGCAGCGACCATCTGCCAATCGTAATTAATATTGCTAACGGTTCAGGGCCACCGAATACAATCAATGTTTCGTATGACCTCACACGAAATATTGATTGGAAGAGCTACGCGTCCGCGATATCCGACAAAATCGAGTGCACTCAAGAGCTTCCTCCGGAGGAAGAGTACGGGTTCCTGGCTGGCTTGATTCTCGATACCGCGATTCAAGCTCAGACTAAACGCGTACCAGACGCGAACTCACGCGGGCGTCCTCCCAATCCATGGTGGGACAAAGAGTGCTCAGACGTGTACGCGGAGAAGGCCGCTGCGTATAAGACCTTCCGGGACGACGGGCTGCCAGCTAGCTACCGATAGTACGCGATGGCGGAAACGCGCATGAAGAGTTTGATGAAAGCCACAAAACGTAGCTACTGGTGCCGGTTCGTCGACGGACTAACGAGAGAAACATCGATGAGCACTCTTTGGAGTACGGCCCGGCGCTGACGAAAACGAAACAGTACTAATGAGAGCGTGGAATATTCAAACCGTTGGATATTCGATTTTGCCAAGAAGGTTTGTCCGGATTCCGCCCCGGCACAGAAGATCTACCGCGACGCGTCCCCTCACAATAACGCGAACGAAACACCGTTTTCGATGGTGGAGTTCTCACTTGCTCTCTTATCATGTAACAATAAAGCCCCAGGGCCAGACAGAATCAAATTTAACTTGTTAAAGAATCTGCCAGACTCTGCCAAGAGACGCTTGTTGAATTTATTTAATAAGTTTCTTGAGGGTAATATTGTCTCTCATGACTGGAGGCAAGTGAAGGTCATCGCCATTCAAAAACCAGGAAAACCAGCCTCCGACCACAACTCGTATCGACCGATTGCAATGCTGTCCTGTATCCGAAAGTTGTTCGAGAAAATGATCTTGTTTCGCCTCGATAATTGGGTTGAAGCAAATGGCTTACTGTCAGATACACAATTTGGTTTCCGCAAAGGTAAAGGGACGAACGATTGTCTTGCGTTGCTCTCAACAGAAATTCAAATGGCTTATGCTAGCAAAGAGCAGATGGCATCAATTTTCCTAGATATAATGGGGGCTTTTGATTCAGTTTCTATCAAAATTCTTTCTGAGAAGCTGCATCAGCATGGTCTTTCACCGACTCTAAACAACTTTTTGCTAAACTTGCTGTCTGAAAAACATATGCATTTTTCGCATGGTGATTTATCGACATCACGAATTAGCTACACGGGTCTTCCCCAGGGCTCATGTCTAAGCCCCCTTCTCTATAACTTTTACCTGAATGACATTGACGAATGTCTTGTCAATTCCTGCACGCTAAGGCAGCTTGCAGATGACGGTGTGGTCTCTATTACAAGTCCCAAAGCCGTCGATCTGCAAGGACCATTGCAAGATACCTTGGACAATTTGTCTGCTTGGGCCCTCCAGCTAGGTATCGAGTTCTCCACGGAGAAAACTGAGCTAGTCGTATTTTCAAGGAAGCGTGAACCAGCGAAACTACAGCTTCAAACTATTGCTCAGGTTTCAACTTTCAAATATCTCGGGGTCTGGTTCGACTCTAAAGGAACCTGGGGATGTCACATTAGGTATCTGAAACAGAAGTGCCAACAAAGGATCAACTTTCTCCGTACAATAACCGGAACAGGCTGTATCAAACAACAATATTGTCGGTGATGGAGTACGGGAGTTTCTGTTTCCGCTCCGCTGCGAACATACATTTCATCAAACTAGAGCGAATCCAATATTGTTGTTTGCGTATTGCTTTGGGTTGCATGCACTCGACACATACGATGAGTTTAGAAGTGCTGGCGGGCGTTCTTCTGCTGAAAAATCGATTTTGGGACCTCTCATATCGATTGCTCATCCGATGCGATATCTTGAACCCGTTAGTAATTGCAAATTTCGAAAGGCTTGTCGAGCTCAATTCTCAAACCCGATTTATGTCCTTGTACTTCGATTACATGGCACAAAATATCAATCCTTCTTCATACTATCCCAACCGTGTCAATCTCTTTCATGCTTCTGATTCAACTATATTCTTCGACACATCCGTGAAAGACGAGATTCGTGGAATCCCGGATCACATACGTCCGCAAGTTATCCCAAGCATCTTTCATAGTAAATTTCGAGAAGTCGACTGCAACAAGATGTTTTACACCGACGGGTCAAACCTCGACGACTCCACTGGCTTCGGTATATTCAATCAAAACCTCACCGCCTCATTCAAACTCAATGATCCTGCTTCAGTTTACGTCGCAGAACTTGCTGCTATTCAGTATACCCTTGGGATCATTGATACTTTGCCCACCGATCATTACTTTATTGTCTCGGATAGCCTCAGCTCAATCGAGGCTCTCCGTTCAATGAAACCTAGAAAGCACATTCCATATTTTCTGGGGAAAATCTGGGAGCGCCTGCGTGCTTTGTCTGTAAGATCGTACAAGATTTCCTTAGTTTGGGTTCCCTCGCATTGCTCCATTTCAGGCAATGAAGAAGCGGACTATTTAGCTAAGGCGGGCGCTTTACAAGGTGACATATATGAAAGACCAATTAGCTTCAGCGAATTTTTCAGTATCACTCATCAGAGAACCCTCGAAAGTTGGCAAACTTCGTGGAGCAATGGTGAACTGGGAAGGTGGCTACATTCGATAATCCCTAAGGTATCGACGAAACCTTGGTTCAGGGGGATGGATGTTGGTCGGGATTTCATTCGCGTGATGTCTCGCCTCATGTCCAATCACCACACGCTGGACGCACATCTCTGGCGTATTGGGCTCGTGGATAGCGGTATCTGCGCTTGTGGCAAAACATCTGTCGAATGAACCAACAACATGAGATCTACAGTACAACATCACACGCGCAACGCGGTGTGTTTCCGATCCGTATCTATGAAATCGTACTATGAAATCGTCTGGAGGAACCCCTGCCGGCTCGAGGAAAACCGCCCGGCGTCCCAATACTTGATGCATCCGTTCGAATCTGTAATCCTGGCCGTTGATTCCTGATGCCGGAAACTGAAAGTTTATATCTCCCCCCCCCCCGTTCAGCCTTGTCCACCCTCTCTCCCATGTCTCTGATACACCGATGAATGACTTCACCCCTTCTCCCCTTGAATATCTTCCCAAAACTTATGTGCTCCCTATCTTCTAGTTTTAGTTGATCAATCCGTTCGAATCTGTAATCCTGGCCGTTAATTCCTGATGCCGGAAACTGAAAGTTTATATCTCCCCCCCCCCCCCCCCGTTCAGTCTTGTCCACCCTCCCTCCTATGTCTCTGATACACAGATGTATGACTTCACCCCCTTCTCCCCTTGAACATCTTCCCAAAACTTATGTGCCCCCCTATCTTCTAGTTTTAGTTGATCAATATTTAATCTCGTTAAGAAATGCACAACAGTACAAATACTTTAAAATAGCCCTAATTAATTCCCCTTAATCTTGAACCACTCTCTCTAGTTATTTCTAGTTAATAAGCTTGTAAAATGTTCCGCTTAGTTAATAATTAATTTCTCCTACAATCTCCCTTCTAAAAATCATAAAGTGAATTACTATACAAAGAACACACAAAATGACCCGTCCCCCAAATCTTACGAATATTATATTATACCCTCTTTTATATGTATAAGTTAGCTGTAAAGTTTTTCTTTTTTTTTTAGTTTCATTATATAAAACAAAATAATATTGAAATGTGTAACCCCCTAGTTTTAAGAAATTCAAAATGTAAAACAATGAAAAAATGGCACCTTTAAGCTAACGCACACGTGCCTTATCAAATAAACAAATTGAAAAAAAACAACAGAATTCATTGACATCCATTAGTTTAAATCGCTATATTGATCACAGGTTCTATAATTCTGAAAAACATTTTTGAAAATCTTTTAAAATTAAATTTTACTCTACAATAATGATTGTTGTAAATGTTGGTAAGTGTAAGTTTATGCAATTGCGCATGCAACGCACTTCTCGTCATTTTATAAATTACAGTTTGGTAATTTGTGTCAAATTTGGGAGCACGTAAAACATAAAATTCATATTTATGCTGTGTATAAGTACGTTACAGTGTCTATGATTTCGATTGTGAGATAATGTCCGACAATTTATGTGCCTCGTACAATCAAATACTGCATAAAGTATATTTGTTTTCGGATCTTATGACGCACCCCTAGTGTGTCTTAGTGTTACAAACTTTTTGAAGAATTCCCGGTACGTACGTTGTAATGTGGGTGTCCTGATTAGAGCTTCCATCCCGGGAATGTATTTCCCGGGAATCCCGGGATTTTTGTATTTCCTGGGATTTCCGATTCCCGGGAAATTGTGTTTTCTCATTCCCGGGATTCGGGAATCCCCGGAAAAAAGATTTTTAATTTATTCCAAAAGACTTAGGTTCTGCGAATGAAATTCTGTAGGAAATATCTTTACCGCCAAACATTTGGAGTGAGTAGTGTATGCAGATTGTGCTTTTGCAACTGATTTGCAGACCAATGGACTATAGATTTTTAGGCTCACTGATATGTTTTCGTGATTTTTTTAGGTATATAGTCCAAGCCATACTCAAAACACTAAAGAAGGTTGATTTTTTCATTCAAAAATGGATTAATTTGCCGGCCGTTGTACCGAAGCATTTCCTTACAGTAGCGTTAGTGATGCGCACGATATCTCTGCAACCGATGAGCCGATTGATCAGATTTTTTACAGTTCTTGTTATAGTTTATTTTAATAGTTAGATCTTGAATGAAAGGGCTTGCAAACAAATTAGTAATGGAAATTGCGTTACTTTCTTAAAAAATCGATGCGTGTTTATTTCAAAACTTCTTAACGCAAACGCTATTTAAAATAAGGAATGTTTCTAGAACGTCTGCAGAAATATTTGGTCGGTTCATCGAATGCATATTTCGTCTTATTTGTTATACCGTAACTGTAATATGTGTAAATTTTTGGATGTATGAAAAGAAATACATAACGTTGTATCTGTCCAATATCATGCGCATCTGAACTCTTTGAATGTCGCTTTCAAGGATGCAGGCAGGATTTTTGAAGGGATAAGATCAAGCAATCCAGATACTTGCCCGTAACAGGAAATCGATGGCAGGCTTCATCCATCGCTGTACAGTTCGTCCATTATCTACTTGATTTTGGTTCCCACTTAATTCGAAATGATGCTGATCCTACTGTGACGGAAATGGATTCCAAATAGAAACATTCCTCTTTTGATCAGAAGTAACTGCACACTACCCTACCCAGCTCAATCTTTTCATTCAAAATTACCAAAGAAGGTGTTTTGCATTAAATTGATCACATTCCATCGTATCAGAACAACGAATTCGAATATTGGACAGTAACTCCCAATCGTAATCGTAATTACCAAAATTTAGGTTATACATATAGCCAAGAAAAAGTTGATGTTGCGTAAACTTATTGACGAGTTATCAAATGATTGAATGATGTGTAGGCCACCAAATCGCCATCGTCTAACAATTGCTTTAGGACAGATATACATTAGGGTGGGACAAAAATTAGATTCCAGCTCCGAGTAACTTTTTAGGTACCATTTGGGTCCTAGAACAACTGTGGAAAATCTTAGCTCGATCGGTGAAACTATATTTTTGCGCCGACTGTTTAAAGTTTACATGGGATTTTGTATGAGAAAATGAACTTTTGCAAAATAATTTCTCCAGGAGTCGCCCATTACTTCTTAAAAATAAATCGTTACGTGGCTTTTATAGGAAATTTAACAAAGAAACAAAGTCTCGAAAACCACGAAACGATCTGACGCTTGAGAAAAAAGTTATTAAGCAGAAACCGATCGATGCTCTGACGATTGATACAATATTCATTTTTTCTAGCACCACTGTTGGTTGTCCAATTATACGCAATTTTGTTTTAATCCTCTCTTAATGTGTCTAAATCTTTTATCTATAGTATTTGGCCACTTCGAAAGGTTTTGAGGGATAAATTGAGGCTTCTTTTGTACATAATAAGAAAAAGTTAAAATTTTTGTATAGCAGTAATGCTATGAAAAGTGAAATTTTCATCAATCTTCAGGGCATCAATCGGTTTTTGCTTAATAACTTTTTCCACAAGTATCAGATCGTTTTGCAGTCTTCTAGACTTTGTTTCCTTGACAAATTTCCTATAAAAATCAGACATCTACTTATTTTTAGGAGATAACGGGCGACTCTTGAAAGAATTAATTTGCAAAAGACAATTTCCCCATACGAAATCCCATGTAAACTTTAAACAGTGGGCGCAAAAATATAGTTTCACCGATCGAGCTAAAAATTTGCAGAGTAGTTCTGGTAGCTAAATGGAACCCAAAAAGTTACTCGGAGCCAAATTTTATTTTTTTCATATAACTATGTCCCACTCTAATATACATGCAATCAAACGGGTTTGAAAGCTTTTCAATTTATTCTTTTATTTTCAAGAAAATCATTCATCTATTTATTTCTCTTCTGTATTCCCGGGATCCCGGGATCTCCCGGGAAATTTATTATTTATTTCCCGAATCCCGGGAAGCTGAAAACCGTCGGGAAATGGAAGCTCTAGTCCTGATGCAGTTACTATACATCATTATATTCGAAATCTTACAACACAATAACTTTGCATCCTAACATCCAATTATTTATAAGCATTATAGAATCCCAGACATTATGACGCAGTATCGTTTCGGACTTTGTGAAACAAGAATGATCACATCACAATCACATTCTTACTTTCGGCTATTATAATACGCTCTTGTGCGTTATAATGTCCAGGACGTTATGATGCTATGATACGGTGCCGTCTCAGTTCTTTGACCCTAGGGAGGACAGTCGATTTACGGAACGCATAATTGTCACATATTCTGCTGGGTTCCTTTCGTACATAGGACAATTATGGAAACAACGCCGGTATATAGGTCTTTGAATACATTTATAAACTTAAGCATTGTGAACAGGATGTGAAAGCGCGTGTAGTAAAACGTAGGAAAATATGAAGTCCAAGGCGCTTCCTCTGTGAAGGATTTCGATGGAGACGCATGGTTGTTAAATGCTATAGGTTTTATTTTCGTGAATAATTATCTAACTATTTGCCACCAAAACAAAAAATTCGCCTATTCGTGACCACCAAACAATTTCCTATCGATCTGAATAGATTTTGTAGCAAGACAATAAGGTTTTGTATTATTCCGGCCAACTTCACGTTATTTTTTTTTAATATTTTTTATTAATTAACTGCTGACTACCAAACGTTAAAAACAGACTACCAATCACCACCAAACAACCAGCATTCGACTAAAATTTAGTTCAATAAATTATGCAATTGCATAACCTTTCTATATGAGAATGGCAAAAATCGATTGTATCGGAAAATGCTTACCATTTTTTGGTACTGGAATGGGCCAGTTAATAATTATTGTTAAAATTATTTCCATGGCTGCAATAAGATCATTTGAAGAAAAAATGGGTCGACTCCGAATCTTTAGTGTGAATGTTATTCGTAATGTTCACGAAAACTCTATCGTAAAATTTATCAAAATTGAGTTTTGAAGTTAGTTTAGTAGTAGTAGCTCGCAAATAGTACAACAAAAATTTCGTTGGTCGATAACGAATCGATTTCGTTAATTGTACGCATTCTTTGATAAAATACCCAAACATTTCTCGTGTATATTACGAACGATGTTCATAGATATAACGAAGTTTTTCGTGCATTTCATCAAACAATCTAATTATTTATTAAGTAGATTTGAATTCACAATCAATTAATTTAAATAACAATTTCATCTGAATACATGCAAACAATTCGTAGGGGGACTGAGTGATTCGATCATGTCAACAGATTTGAATATATTTGTTTTTTTTTGCGAAAGTCTGATCAATTGGTCCGGAAATCAAAAGTTCTCTTCGACATGTGAAACTTTATAGTAAATATACAATAAAAGTAGGAGCTGGCCCAAATCATCTAAAAATGGAGTTACGAGCTACATACCTAAAAAAATCGTGTGTATTTTCATCACCTGACCCTGACATATTCGAGAATAAAAATGACATAGTTTTATGTTCGATTTTCATTTTACATGATGATGACTTTCCTAAATCACGAAATCTTACTCCACATATGGTGATTGTTTTAAATGTTGACAAGTTTAATTTTATAGCACTGCGCATGAAAAATACAGCTTTCATGTAAGATTAAATGGAACACGGTTATATTTCGTCACTTCGTGAATTACGTT
The DNA here is from genome assembly GCF_030247195.1 of Topomyia yanbarensis. Lineage (NCBI taxonomy): Eukaryota > Metazoa > Arthropoda > Insecta > Diptera > Culicidae > Topomyia > Topomyia yanbarensis. The sequence continues at coordinate 215,687,871 of NC_080671.1, read as the reverse complement.
TTGCTAAATTGTGTCATGTTTGAAATTACGTCACCGATAAGATTCATAATTTTTTGATGTGTAACATTGAAATCTGTCAATCGATTTGCAATAACTAATGTTTTCTTGAAAGCTTGACCGATTGCGCACACTATCCCCTCAAACGGTTTCTTGCGATCTCGTATCAGGTCCGAATTTGATCAACGCTTATTCTACAATTCACACACCGATTAAGCAAATATAGTTGATAGTCTCACTTAAAGAAAGATATATGATGAATGATACTATACAGCGGATCCATAAAAATGATAATTTACTTGTTTTAATTAAGTGTTATTACTAACAAAAATCTAATTATTTGGAATACATTTTTTTTTCAAAATAGCGCTCCCTAGCACAATATTAGAAGCTTTCTTAAATATTCCATCAAAAAATTCGTTCGATTAATAAGCCCGATTCGTACTAAGCCTCCCAAAATCGTTTCGTGGTATTTATAAAATACTCGCAAGCAAAATAGAAACTTTACCTGGAGAATTGCTTATATTTGTGTTTGAACGAAACCTATATGTACCAGATTTACGAATATAGTTGCTCAGTGTAACCCTGATTGATTTAATTTACCACATCGCTTTATTTCTAAAATCTCGCAGTTTTACTTTAAATGAAAATAATTGGAATTTTATGCAACTGCGCATGCAAGCCTCGTCATTTTGTGCATAATGGTTTGGTAATTTGTATCAAGTTTGGAATGACGTCTAACATAAAAATCATATTTATTGCTGTGTAAAAGTACGATACAGTGTCCAGGATTTTGATAACGAAATATGATCCTTAAATCATATGTGTCATACAGTCCAGTATTTCATGACGCATATTCGTTTTCATAACGTCACAGACTTTATGAAACATCCCCATGTTATTACGCAGTTCTTATGCAACATTACATTCGAAACTATGAGTTTGCCATTTATTCCCAGACCTTGCCACACAATAACTTTACATCATACAACACAATAACTTTACATCATAACATTCATATGCATTATAGGATCCCAGACATATTGACACAGTATCGTTTCGGACTTGCAACAAGAACGATTTCGGATCTTTTGACACATTCTTACTTTCGGATATTATAATACATGCTTGTGCGTCATAATGTCCCGTACGTTGCGACGCACTCCATTCGGACGTTATAATCGCGGATGCAATAACACGACTCAGTCCTTTGACCCTCGCGCAGACAGTCAATTTACGGAACGCATAATTGACACATATTCTGTGATATTGGGACGGGACGACTATGCAAATAACGGCGGTGTATATGCTTTTGAATATAAAGAAAATTTAGCATTACAAACAGTTTGTGAAAGCACGTGTTGTAAAACTTTGAAAATACGAAACACCATGCGCTTCCTCCGATAAGGATTTCAATGGAGATGCTTGGTTGTTAGTTTCGCTTTGTTGTTTTTGCGAATAACTAACTAACTATTCACCACCAAACCAAAAAAAAATTGCATATTCGTGACCACCAAACGATTTCCTATCGATCTGAATAGATTTGGTAGTGAAATAATGATGTTTCATTTTATTCCGGCCAACTTCTCGTTAATTTTTTAATATTTTTTTTATTAATTACCCGCCCACAACCAAACGTTAAAAACCGACTATCAATCACTACCAAACGACCACCAAACGAATAAAATTTAGTTCATCGAATTTCCGCGAATTTTCCGGCCAACTTCACAGAGCACAGTGGCACGACTTAGAACAAAAGGTGGACTAAAGTCCAAACTTTGCCGTATCGGTTCAAATAGGACGATTTTATACAATTTTGGTACGCTGAATTCGTTTTTGATATTAAAACATTTCAAAAATAAGCGTTTACTAATCATTAGGGTGTCTCAAAAATATTTTTTTCGAAATCGTTCTTAAAATTTGTGTGTATTAATTTTCGTGTGCTAAATCGTTTTTGATATTAACACATGCAACAAAGTCATTATACGTTAGGGTGGCTCGAAAAATTATTTTGCTGTGAAGGTTCAAAAATTTGTTTAAAGAAGTTTTTGTGCGCTGAATTTCTATTTTAATAATAAAAAAAAATAACTTTACTACTTATTAGAGTGGGTCAAAAGTAAATATTTTGTCTTTTATAATGATTGTTTTCAATAGTTATTTTGGAATTTATTTTTCATATTGAAACGAATTAATGGACATCTCATTATGGGGCTTCAGACATGACTAATTTGTTTTTACGGATCAAATAAGATGTGTTCGACTAATTTTGGAACATTTAATTCATTAGTGGGTTACTAGATATGAAAGCTACATTTTCTATCATTTTCAAAACAAGCATTTTGAGCGTCTTAGTGGAATGTTTTATTGCATTCACTAATCAACAAGATGGTCAACGATTTTTCTTCGTAGGTGTGTTTTAAGTTACTTGCTTATTTCATATCTTAAATGAAAATAAATCCAAAACCCTTTTTTCGTGTGTATGGTTCATTTAAAAATGGTTTTATTTTATTTGGATAATATCGCATACCCTTAAGCAATATCAGTGCTATACAAATTCGGATCAAAATACTCTCACCAAACGACTAGAGCTCAACTGTATTCACTCTATTTGACAGTTATTGCTCAAGTTAGCAAGAAATAGTTTCAGAAACATTTTATAACCTATTTCAGATGGTTGAAATTTTTACTGATTTTCAAACATTTTTAATGCCTCTACCATTTGATCACTAGTAAAACCCTTGTTGGTATTAGTTTGGTATTAGTTTTCAACTAGCAATAATCGCACCTCGGTTGTACCTCATTGGTTACGAGATCGCCACTGCGCAAAACCCTTGTTCATCATGCTCTCAATACTATTTGACAGTTGTGCATGTATTCGTGTCATTATTTTAGCTATAAAGTGATTATTCAAATTCAATATCAGTAACAACCATGCGTCTCCATTCACAGTTTTTTTTAAATTTTGACTGCTTATCGCAAATTTTCGCTGGCATATACTCATTTTAAAAAGAAAATTAAAAGCTTTCGAATGAGTATAGTGTGATCGCGGGCATTCACAGGCGTCGTTGTTGTTACCGCATTAGAAGTTCGAATTCAATAAAAAATTACGACAAACAGTTATCTAAACACTAACTAAACCAACTAGTGACTTATTTTTGGCGATTTAATGATGTAATTTTATCAGACGGATAATTTTGGTGAACTAATGCAATGCATAAAACCAACCATTTCTTTGAAAAACGAAGATAATCGGATGTAGTTCCTATGGTCAAATTATGCAAAAAACACCTGAAATATGCCCTTAAAAAAACTGCCAAAAAATCATTTTACGTTCAAATCACTTAAAATCTCGCAAAAATGTCTCTGATGGCTCAGCTGATAGGAGAAAAATACTAGCGAGAATATCGCATAACATTCATATATGAACTTAAGTCCGGGCTCGTCCCACTGTGCAGAGGTGATTAACACAGGCAGCATGCTGTTCATACAAAGCGAGATCCGAATTCGGTAATAGGTAAATCGCACAGACGAAGAGAGACGTTGCCCCGTAGTATATACGAGCACCTACCTGCTCCAGATGGTCGGCACCATCGACAGTTACGATATTACTTCGAATTCCCTTTTTGACACATATCATTACACCACCACGAAGGGCACGGCTAGTGGAGCTATTTCGATCGCATCGGTATAAGGAAAAAGATATCAGTTTTCTTAATATGTAGTCTTCGCCGGAACTCTATATACATAGCAAAAGCATAGCAAAAACGACCGCACTCACCATGGGTGGTTGATACAGTGACTTATACTAAATGTGGTATAGTTCACCGCACACCTGGCCATGTCCTTACGATCGCTAAAGGGAAGGAAATGTTAGTTGAATACCTACTTTAGAAGACGCGGGGAGCCCACGCAATCTACATAGGTATTACGGATGGAGGAGTTTGTTGGTAAGGAAGGGAAATGGGAAGAGGATATGTGGATATAATAATTATGGTATGGTGTGAATTATATAATGAACTATAAAATAACAATAAATTGGATTGATCCCACCAAATTTTCTTGAATACCCTGCAAAGGAAACAGGTTTCGGGCTCCACCGTGCTAGCACACTCCCTGTGTATTCCGGTAGTGCTTTAACCATTATTTTCAAAGTGATGCACTGTATATTTTGACCGCAGATCTGTTAATGCTGTTCATGCCTCAAGAACAGTATTCAAATGCACAAATATTAATCCGGTGTCAGCAATTCCAGGGAGTTTGATAGAGATTTCTCCACAACTAATCTCTGCCGACCAAAAGCCTTTCAGTCCCGCTCTATCTGAGTATTCCGCACTATTCGAATCCTACGTTCCTGACGTCCTGATGATGATGCTTGGAGTACAGGCTTGCAGCCGGGTTCACAGATTTTTTTCACATTTGCGACGTCCATGACCCCGAAACTCTATATACGCTAGAAAATAGTTGGACATGGAAGGGTTAAGCTCATGGGCATGTGTTAATTTTCATAACCAGTCTGCTATATTAATATTTAAGGTTGTACGGATAATTGTACGAAAAAACAGCTTTTTTCTAAACTGTTTGCTATGTCTTCATGAATACCAATCAACTGTTTTGTAACAATGCAAAAAAATATCTCATTGTTGTTATTGTAGATCTAGCAAACGGTCAATTTAATAATTATTCGCTCAATGTTTTAATGTAGAATACATTTAAGCTTTCAATATAGGGGTTCCGTTTCAAAATATCGGCTGCGGCGCCGCGTCAGACTTTGAACGTTAATAACTTTTAACATACTTAACAGAATGGTTTAATTTTGAGGCCAATTTGTTGAAAATTTGTTCCTCTATGCTGTATTAAAATTTGAAGTATGTATAACATGCACTAATAACAAAAAAATGTGTTTTGAAAAATCTTTCGAAAACGACTAGGAAAAATGAAAATTTTCAGCCCATCCCGCACACAGCCGTCACTATGGTGGACCAACCGAACAATAAAATAATGAAAAGTTTATATATAGGTCCACTACATGTTTGTTCCTATGATTATTCGCATTGGGTTGCTTGACGAGAGCAGTTGGTGGGGGAAAGACGGCATATTACTTTGATTAGGCCATTAGAAGCCAGACAGAAAGGAAAGGCTCATGCACGGCACGAGAACGAGCGAGAAAGCGATAGTAGTGCATATTAGCGCGATTATATAAATATCTGTCGGTCGGTTTTTCTCATCATTCGTATTCGTTCAAGTACTAGCAAGCAGCCAGTCCACCGGAGGAAAGCAGTTGGCAATGACGAAGGTCGAAAAAGTGCCCCAGCTACTGGTGACTCATTGGAACTGTCGCCCTGCAAGAATTTCGCCCCAACTAAAGGGCAACTAATCTGTAGGCTATCGTTCCAGCGTCTGGTTCGTGAGATTGTACAGGACTGCAAAGTCGAGCTACGCTTACAAAGCTCAGTCGTAATGATGCCCCGAGAAGCCATCGATGCCTACTTGGTCGGTTTGTTCGAGGATGCAAAATAGTGCGCCAAGCGCATAACTTTCAGGCCAAATATATTAAACTGGCTCACCGTGTCCGCGGGGAGTGCGTCTGAATTATGCTCCCGCAATAAAACAATAAACGGTTCTTTACAGGACCAATTAATTGTGTTCTAATAAGAGTTAAACTGAAATTTACATTTTATGGTGTATAACAAATAATTTTCAGAAAGCTATATAAGATATACGATGTGTGGAAAGAAAGAAAGAGAGTTTAAATTATCCTCTCTCGCTCGTTTTCGTGCACTGCTTTTCCATTCCTTTCTGCTGCTAATACCATCATAACTAAAACGAATGTGGGAGTTCCCCCACCATCCCATGGTCAGTATCAGCGCTAACAAATAAGACAAAAGAATTTAAATTTGTGAAAATCTTTTCCTTCCTTCTTTTCAAATCTGCAACATTCTTTGAAAATATTGTTGGAATGTTGTTATTGAAAAACTGAACATGCAAGTTTGCTAGCACTGGCCACTAGATCAGGGTGGCCAGACCTACCGATTCATCGGTAGTCCTACCGATTTTGGTCTTCCCTACCGATTCACAGACGACCAAGGCAAAACTACCGATATTTTGTTATTCCTACCGAAAACTACCGATTTTTATTGATTTTGGACACATCCTACTCAACAGATCGTAAGATTGTGTATTACTTCAAAGTCGAGCTACGCTTACAAAACTCAGCCGTAATGAAGCCAGTGATGCCTACTTGGTCGGTTTGTTTGAGGATACAAAATAGTGCGCCAAGTACGTAGCTTCCTCGCAAAAGAAATCAAATCAAATAAAAGCAACGGTTCTTTTCAGGACCAATCAATTGTGAGAGTTAAACTGAAACATTCATTTTAAGATGTGTAATTTTCAACAAGCAACATAATACGTTGTGTGGAAAGAAGTAGCTTGCACACGGAACAAAAATTTAAATTATCCTCTTGCTCGTTTCGTGCACTGCTTTTCCATTCCTTTCTACTGATATTATCAGTATTACCAAAACGAATGTGCGTGTTCCCTCACCATCCCTCTAGTGATCAGTGTTGCTTCAATTGCATATGTTTAAGAGAAACGTTGAAGTCGCATGCTTCTATTCGAGCTTTTTTGGCAGCATCCGTGAACTAACTGCATTAAATGATTTTTTTGTGCAGCTCCGTGCTAGTAGCAAACAAAATGGCCCTACCAGTGTCTGATTCGTGAGATTGTGTAGGATTTCAAAGTCGAGCTAAGCTTATAAAGTTCAGCCGTAATGGTACTCGAAGAAGCCAGTCTTGTCGTTTTGTTCGAGGCTACAAAACAGTTCGCCAGACACGTAACTATCATGCCAAATATATCCAACGATCCAGCGCATCACCATTAACACCAACGCCGATACCAAAGGTTCTTTTTAGAACCACCATTATTACCATTGAGAATTATTTGAAAATTTCCCATTCAAACGTGATTCTGTTGAATATTATTAGATTTAAATTAACGTCTCGAATTGAAATCACGACGCTCCGGTTATGTCACAGACATTACCCACCCATCTTCTTTTAGCAAATTCTCGCAATTTCCTGAAATGTGAAAAGTTGGGTTCGTGCCTACTAAGGATGAAAAAGCTGTACGATAAACTGCTTGTCGTGAGAATGAGCGAATATTTTAACCTCTGGTCTCCACTAATCTAAGAATTTTTGTTTTGATATGAGTAATGGTTCTGACGTTATTTACGAGTTTGTTATTTTTTTTATGTTTTCTCATTTTTTAAATAAGATTGAGCGTTTGGTCAAAATTTTGGGCAAAATAAAGCAAATTTATAAATTATATTTTAGGGAAACTTATAGCCTGCTAATAACCAATAAAAATTTAAATAAATAAATTTTTAGTTAAAATAGGATTGAAATTATAAAAGCTATTCAGTTTTTTGTAAAATGAGAATTTTTGAGTTTCGCAGTACGCAATACAGCGTCTAATACTTAAATGTACTATGGAGAAAATAACTCTGTTCTAATACAATTTTTTTGTCAACTAAATACTCATGGGTCATAAACGACTAATTTTACGTTTAAAGCCTCAAAATCTGAACTTACGCATGTATAATAGTATGTTGAAGTTTTATAGGTCAGAAAAATAAAATCGGCACGTCGTAGAAGCCTATGTGCATCCAATATAATTTCAAGACGTTTTAATTAATGCACTAAATTGTTAGTAGAACCAAACGTGATGCAAAAAGGGGACAAGTAACCATTTGTGAGAGCATTTAACATTTTTCGTCGTCATAAATTTACAATATTGATATCAGGGCGTTATTGAGATCGGATCGGGATGAAATTAATTATCCATTTACAGGGGCGCAACACCTTTCATTTGAGACTAATTGATTGGTTGAATCGGTCTAGCCATCTCCGAAAAACCGATGTGACTATTATTCTGAATTTAGATACTTCCGCCGGGGCTTCCAGAACCGATGATGGTGGCCAAAAAGACTTTGAATGGATGTTAGTAACCTTATACTACAAATCGAAACAGTTGTGGTCATATTTTGGAAAAAATTTCACCTTTATTCATTCATTGCAGAATTTATTAAAATCGACATTTTCTGCGTGATCGTGCTCACCACCCTGTAATTCCGGACCCGGAAGTCGGATCCATCAGAAATAGCAGCCTATGGGAACGTATCTTTCATTTGAGACTAAGTTTGTCAAAATCGGTTCAGCCATCTCTGAGAAAAATGAGTGACATTTTCGGTCACATACACACACAGACGCACACACACACATACATACACACGCACAGACATTTGTCGAACTCGACGAACTGAATCGAATGGTATATGTCACTCGGCCCTCCGGGCCTCCGATAAGAAGTTGGTTTTCAGAGCAATTGCAATACCTTTCTATTGAGAAAGGCAAAAATTGGTAAAAGAGAGTTTGGCCCTTTTCAAAAGACAGTCTAGATCATTTTTGGAAAAACAAAATATGCAAAGTGGCTTTTTGTGACAAAGTTTTCATGTACAGAAAGTTTCATTAAAATCTGAGAGGGTTCTGCCAACATTTGTTCGAGTTGGCGCGAAATTCGTCAATATAGCCTTGAATTCAATGCCATAATGTATGTTTTATACACCAACAGAATTAGGTGTTATATCGTCATTTGTATTAAATGCATGCGAATACAGAATATTATCTTATATAGCAAAGAACTTTGAATCAAATTGAATTACTAACAAATTTGAATGCATCAACCGATTACAAATTATACCATCTACAATTGGCGATTCTACGTTGAAACCGCTCACAGATAGCGCTAGAAGCAAAGTGTTGCTGATTTGATTCTGTTCTGTCATAGTGCATATATTTTCTGTAAACATTGGTAAAAAAATAACTTTTAAACACCAAATCACCGATCAATTTGTTGATAATTGTTTATGAAAATGATGGAAAACCATCATTTTATAAGATGATGAGTAAACATCTTGCGAAAAGGTTGTAAAACATAGTGGTTTCTAATATTATTCGCAGAGCTATATGTGTGCTGTTCCAAAATGTAATTTGTTGAGCATCGTAGCCGCCGCAACATCATTTCTAGTTCCTCCTAAGTTAAGCTAAACCTTCATGAGATGGTGTAAATTCATGCAACTCTCCGGATCACGCGAGGAAAGAATATATCTGGTTAATAGGAAAGTGTCAGCTTTGTATCATACACAGCCGATCCTTCTCTCTGATAGTCATCACTGAATCTCCTACGTAGTCCAAAATATGAAGGAGTTTGACATTGAGTTTGACATTGGTACTGATTGGGTCTCGGTTTCAAGTTGGAACTTTATTTATGGAACGATTTTTGATAACCACAATAATACCCCGAATACATTTCGAATAAATGTATGAGCCAAATAGTTGTAAATGGCTGTAATTTCAGAATAATTGCAAATAAAACTAAATTTCTTACTCGTTTCATTCATATTTTGGCAGTGGTAAGCTTTTTCCGAGAAGAAAATGAAGTTTTTGTCGTAAGCTACGACTCACTTGCGGGTGAAAAAAAGCAAACTGCATCACTTTACCAGTTCATGAGCTGAATCATAGGTGTCGCATGACTAATTTTGGTTTTGCCGCAAATCGCCAATTTCTGGAAACACTTCATTTTGATTGTGTTCTCCCTATCACTAGTTGTGTGCTGTAACAAAATAATTAACTAACAAGTACACGGAAAACCCCATAAACACGAAAATGAATTTTTGTCTTGACTATTTCAACTAAAAATGGCTATTTTAACGAACTAGTTTTTAATTTTGTGCGTCATCAATTGCTGAAAAAAATTGTTGCTTTTGGAAGCTATCAGCACAGAGAACAGACGTCCATCTTCAGCATTCAACTTGTGTAAAATCTCTAACGGTTTCGAAGGTAGTTGGGATATCCAAACCAAGTGCGCTACTGTCGTCATGTTTTTGCCTTTCTCAATAGAAAGGTATTGCAATTGCTCTGAAAACCGACTTTTTAACGGGGGCCCGGAGGGCCGAGTGACATGTACCATTCGATTCAGTTCGTCGAGTTCGGCAAATGTCTGTGCGTGTGTATGCATGTTTTTGCCTTTCTCAATAGAAAGGTATTGCAATTGCTCTGAAAACCGACTTTTTAACGGAGGCCCGGAGGGCCGAGTGACATATACCATTCGATTCAGTTCGTCGAGTTCGGCAAATGCCTGTGTGTGTATGTATGTGTGTATGTATGTATGTGTGTGTATGTGCGTCTGTGTGTGTATGTGGCGAAAAATGTCACTCATTTTTCTCAGAGATGGCTGAACCGATTTTGACAAACTTAGTCTCAAATGAAAGGTGCAACGTTCCCATGCTATTGAATTTCTAATGGATCCGACTTCCGGTTCCGGAATTACAGGGTGATGAGTACGAACACGCAGAAAATGTCGATATTAATATTAATAAATTCTGCAATGAATGTATAAAGGTGAATTTTTTTTCCAAAATATGACCACAACTGCTTCGATTTGTAGTATTAGGTCACTAACATCCATTCAAAGTCTATTTGGCCACCATCATCGGTTCCGGAAGTCCCGGCGGAAGTATCTAAATTCAGAATAATAGTCACATCGGTTTCTCGGAGATTACTAGACCGATTCGACTAAACTTGGCCTCAAATGAAAGGTATTGCGTCCCCGTAAATGGCTATTTAATTTCATCCCGATCCGACTTCCGGTTGCGGAGTTACAGGTTGTGGCGTGCGATCACATAGCAAATTGTGATTCATACTTCGATACTCCGATGAAAGCAAAAAAGGTAAAAATTTCGCTAAAATGTCTCTCAAACAACTTAAATTTGCTGTTCTAGGTCACCGACGGCCAACCAAACTTTCGGTGACTACCATAGACAGTTCCGGAAGTGCCCGGGAAAAGCGGCCATCTTTCAAAATTTACGAACTCACATCAGTTTCCCGGAAATGGTTGGGCCAATTTTCACAAACTTAGTCCTAAATGATAGCTATAATATCCCCACAGATGTCTCAGATGGAACTCATTTTTTTTCAAAGGGGGAACCCCATGAAATTTCAGAAATCGAATTCGTATTTTTGATGCCAAACATCTTTAAAATGCATGAAACGTCGAGATTTTATGTTATCTCGAAAAAATTTTTTTTATGAAAATCAATTTTTTGGGACTTTGCCGATTTAGCACCTTTTTTTTCAATTCAATATTACCGTGGCTGTTTTTTTTCTTTTGCAAAATTTTAGAACTCGAATAATGATTTCTTTTTTTGTATATTTGTCATGTCATGTATAATAAAATGTAATATATGCATTTGAAAGCTTTTAATGAATATATACAACGCAAACATTCACGTGTTCATGATTGAGAAGCCACTGTATTCAATTCATATTATTTTTATTCGGAACCTTCCTCTTTCGACTGCATCTTTTTCATGTGTTACACTTGCAAACAACCTTGCAAAATTTATTATATCCCATATTTTATACGACAGTCTACTTGACTCGTTAATAAAAAAAAAATTCCACTTTCTGGCTTTATATTTTCTACCATTTTAAATTGATTTTTATCGACAGACACTGCTTATTTTATTTTAAACTTTTCATTTTTTCTTTGACATAAACCTTTTTTTAATTAAACATTTCCGTTTTTAATTACGGCTGTTTGCTCACTTGGCAGTTCGACCATTTCGTTTGGTCCTCTCCATAGATTCTGCAATTTCTGTCCTACACCCATAGGGGTTGCGTGAACTAGTACTAAATCCCCCCACATAGGTGTCCATATGAACGAATGATCGTTGATTTGTCATAGAGTTCTTTTCTTTTTTGCTTTGACAAAAATCAGATTTTCCTTTGCCGTTGCGTGCATTTTGGCGAAGCATTTTCTAATCTCACCTGCATAGCTGTCATAATAAATTTCCCGGTCTTTTCGTTCATAAACTGACGCGGGAAGTGTAGCCTTTCGCCCGAACATCAATTCGTACGGTGTAAATCCGGTCGATGAGTTCGTTGTAGTGTTGTACTCGAATGTGAAGAATGGGAATAACTGGTCCCAAGTGCCGTGTTCTCCACTTATGTACTGTCTTAAGTAAATTTTTAATTCCATATTGGCTCTCTCTACTAAGTTTGCCTGCGGGTGGTACGCACTGGTAGTTATCTTCTTTATCTTTAGAATTTTGCATACATTCTTCATTAGAGAACTAACGAAGTTTGTGCCGTTATCTGTAACTAGCTCCTGTGGAGTACCAAATTTACAGATCACATGTTCTACGAAAGTCCGCGCTACTGTTTCGCTTTCTTGATTCTCCATTGGTGCTACGATTAGGTATCTGGTGAGGTCATCCTGTATCACCAACCCATATTTGTTTCCCCAGTTTGATTCGGGTAGGACAACTATATCCATATATAATTTTTCCAACGGTTCCGTTGCCGTTGTAGTAATTTTCATTGGAATCCTATTCCTCTTGTGGATCTTGTTTTTCTGGCACGACTCGCATTGTCGTACGTAATTTTCTACGTTTCGCTCCCACGTGTCCTCCTAGAGGGGCATCGTGGAATTCCAGTAAGATTGTTTCTACTTCCTCTCTTTTTACTGCAATGCGTTCGCAATCCGCATTGTGCTTTCTGCCTTTCCATGCCGCGAATTGCAGCATTTGGATCGCCTCATATTGTCTAATTTTTCTAAATGAAACAACCTGTATGTTACTTGCGTTGGGCATTTTGCTGATCAATGTGGCAAAGCCCCGCATGAATATGTAAAAAAAGTCTTTGCTGTCTAACAGCGTATTGGCATTTCCTGGCATTATGATGCCAAATAGTTTTTTCTCTGGGACAGATAGGATACTGTCCTGCACATAATCCTTCAGTCCATGCGGTAAGTCGCAAATTTTAGAAATTTCAGCGTACGATGTTCTGCTATTCAAAATAACAAAATTGGCGTCATATGTTCCTTCGGTGTCAATCACCGATGCAAAACTAAGGATTTCGGTGGGGATTGAATTGGATGCTATTGCTTCCTCGAATTCCTCATATTTTTCATTTATGTTGCTATTTTTTCCGAATCTCTTGAGCTTTTATTGTTACTTATATCAATGACGTCAAAATCGTCACTGGCGGCTTGATTATTTCTCGATGTTTCAGCGTCTTTTCTTTGCTTTTGCGCTCGCGTTAATACTAACACCGGGACAGCTGATTCTTTGTTTTTGTCGTCCATTTCATTGTTTTGTGGTAGGCGAGATAGAAAATCCGCAACCACATTCTCTCTTCCTTGCTTATATCGGATGTCGCACTCAAGGCCTTGTAGTTTGAGCCGTAATCTCGTAAGTGTTGAAGAAGTTTCTTTTAAATGCCAGATTGAAATTAGTGGACGATGGTCCGTATATATTATGAATCGTTGTCCAAATATATAGTGCTTAAAGTATTCTACTGCCCATACAATAGCGAGCAATTCTAGAGAAAATTTTCAATAGGACGTAAGTAACATTGAGAGCCTCTCTTTGTTTACTTTCTCTTTCGCTTATTACGACGTCATTACAACACTTTGCACTAATTTTTCAGTACATATCGAAAGCCAACGGTTTTTACTAGATTATTATGCAAAGAGTAGGTTAGTAAATGTTGAAATGGCCGAGTAATGAACAGGAGAGAAAGACTCCAAAGAGAATCTCTCATTGTTACTTACGTCCTATTGAAAATTTTCTCTAGAATTCTTTCTCAATCGTGTGGTAGCGCCTCTCGGCACCGACCAGTCTTTTCGTTGGAGAGCACAGCGCCTATTGCAAAGTCGCTTGCATCCGTAGTAATTACGAACGTGTCTTCGTAATTTGGTCTTACTAATATTGGGTCCGAAGTTAAGTGTAATCTTAATTCGTTGAATGCGTTTTCACATTCCGGACTCCACACAAACTTTGCTTCCTTCCTAAGTAAATCATTTAGAGGTTTCCTCTTTGCGGCAATATCTCGAATGAATTTGCCATAAAAATTTACGGTTCCAAGAAAGGATCTAACTTCCTTCACCGTTTTTGGTCTATTCATGTTATTGATTGCCTCCACATTGTCTCCATTGGGGCGGATTCCGTCCTTCGAGATAACATGTCCAAGATACTGCAATCTCTCCATGAGAAGATGACACTTCCCAGGCTCCAATTTGAGGTTGTGCTCCCTCAGAGCTTTCAAAATTCTCTCCAAGTTTTCGTTGTGTTCCTTTACTGTTCGACCGAACACAATGACATCGTCCAAATATACGAAGGCTTTAATACCCTTTAAACCATATAAAATTGTGTTCATTCTAGTGAATTCAAAATGACCTCTGCGGGTTGAGAATGCCGTCTTAGCGGCATCCCGTGGGTGAATTGGCACCTGATAAAATCCGGATTTTAAATCCAAAGAGGTGAAATAACAACTATCTCCCACATTGCCCAGGTTGTGCTCCCTCAGAGCTTTCAAAATTCTCTCCAAGTTTTCGTTGTGTTCCTTTACTGTTCGACCGAACACAATGACATCGTCCAAATATACGAAGGCTTTGATACCCTTTAAACCATATAAAATTGTGTTCATTCTAGTGAATTCAAAATGATCTCTGTGGGTTGAGAATGCCGTCTTAGCGGCATCCCGTGGGTGAATTGGCACCTGATAAAATCCGGATTTTAAATCCAAAGAGGTGAAATAACAACTATCTCCCACATTGCCCAGTATTTCGTCAATTAGTGGTATCGGGTATACAAATTGTTTTGTAATCGTGTTTAGAGCACGAAAGTCTACTACGATTCGATACTTTTTATTACCATTAGCGTCCGGTTTCTTCGGCACACAAAGGACCGGGGCATTCCAGGGACTTCTATTAGGTTTAATGATGCCTTGTTTCTCCATTTCTTCGATTTGTTAATCGATTTGGGTCTTTGTCGACTCCGGAAATCGGTATTGTCTCTTGTTGATGGGGATATTAGTTGACGTTTCTATTTTGTGTATAGCGATATTAGTGTGCGTTAGTTTATCGCCGTTTGAAAAGAACACGTCATTATAGTTTTCAACCATGTTTCTGACTGGTTGAAACATTTCTTCTGTTAGATGGCTAAGGTCTAACTCGCTAGCTAAACCTTTCACTTTATCCTGTCCGAGTAAAGGTCTGAACTTAGCATTTTCCATGAAATCGAAATCCTTGCGTAATTCGAGGTCAATTTCATTATAGTTTGAATATTCCTCGGTTGTCTTTTTAAACCCATTTTTGTTGTGGGTCCTTTCCGCGGTATTATTCTTTTTAATCGGTGGAATCGTAGCAACAACGTTATGTTCTTTGGTGTAGATCATATATCGTTGTGTGCCAGATGTACTTTCCTCTGCGAATACATCTTCCGCGAAGAAAGTCCCATTTTTACCTGGGCCTTCGCTCGGGAAAAAAACTGTCCAGCGAGTACAGCTCGAACTTTGGACTAAATTTTATTGGGTCTTGCTGGATTGTTATAGTACCAGCGGCATTATTTATCATAACCACATATTGGTTTATGAAGTCCGCCCCCAAAATCCCTTCTAACATCAAATCTTCCACCACATCAAAGCCTTTGGCTGGAAAGGCTCTTCCTGGTATCCTGAAAGTAATCTCTACCGTACCGTAACTAGTTTTGGGTAGATTTGCCACTCCTGTATATCTGATCGTTTCCGATCTATCAATTTTGGATGCACCTATACTTTCAGCTATGTCCTTTCGGATCATGCTACCTCCTGCTCCTGTGTCCAACTGGAAATTTACATCTCCTAGCGGCTCGTTCCCGTTATCTAGTTTTATTCGCGGTAAATTAGTGATGTCCCGCTTCATTCGTAGTTCTATTCTTTCTGGTATTTTGCCGTGTGCTTTAATTATTCTTGCATACTCGTTGTTGTTTCTTTTGTAATTATTTTTGAAGTAAGTTTTCTTATCAGTTTCGTTATCATTGAAGTGGTGGTCTACCATCATATTTTCTGATCCGCTTTCCGGAATCATGCTAGTCATATACTTTCTTCTATGAGGTGTATCAATTTGATATTTTCGTTCTTCCATATTGCACTGAGATCCAGCATCAGTATATTTTATAATTGCCTCTCTTTGGCTTACCTTTTCGGCTAGAATTTCGCGTTTTCGCGACATATTTGAAGACATTTCATTAATTTTTGTTATTTTATTTTGATTTTCCTTATTTATCGCATCCCTTCTTGGGGTCTTGTTACGTACTTCTTCAACATATTTAGTTGAATTCATTCCATCCGTGTTGTACGGAATATTTGCCTTTCTTGACGTAATATTATCAGAACTTTGTATCTTATCTCCATTTGAATTTTTGTCGAACTCATTCGATTTACTGAGGGCAATGTAGTCCAAATGCTGAGAGATAAAAACTGTGTGTTCTTTTAAAAATTCTGCTCCAATAATTCCTGGAACGCATAGATCTTTTACGACATAAACTTTATTTTATATTTGGAATTCCCAATTATGAAAGTGGTTTCTACTGACCCAATAGTTTCTGTTTGTGTCAGATTAAAACCGGTAATATTTACTTTATCTCGGTAATGGATGAGTCTGGCTCCAATTTTCGGGAGAGTCCGCTCTTATTACATTAAGGAATGCTCCTGCATCAAGCATATACTTAATTTTAACATCTGGCCTTGCACTTGAGGCGATATTTACTAGCAACTGATTATTTCCAGTACATTCTATGTTCAACTTTTCATATTGCGAAGTATCTCCTCCCAATGTAATATTGCCGTTATCTGGCATTGTTTTGGGCCTTTCGTGGCCTTATTTTTCAGCAGGCAACTGCCTCTTAGTATTTGCACCCTGTCTGGTTGCATAGTAATTTTGTAAATTTTTATTTATGCTTCTTCCATTCGTGAAGCAATTTACGCCCAATTGGCTATTTTGGTCTTGGTAGTGACCTATATTAGAATCATAATCTTGCCTTCGGGGCTTCTGATTCTGTTTAAAATTTTTAGTTTTTGTATTTTGATCAAAATCTGACCAGTAAGTTTCCGCATAATTCTGCGGTGAATATTTGAAATTACTTTCGCCTATTTCCGGCCGATAATTTCTTTCAGGTAGCTCATAATCTCTACCTTAATCTATATATTCAATTGGATTTCCGATATATCTCTTCGGTGTCCAACGTTGTCACGTAACAGTACGTGTACGCGATAATTCTAACAATTCCAGCCTGATTTCTATCTCTTTCAGACGGTGGTTTTCAATATCTACTTTCTCTAAGTAGTCAAGTAATTGCGCTAGTGGCATCCCTCTGTGTCCACGCGCAAATAATTTTAACTCTTCATTTCGCAGACCCGCGATAAAATGTAATCTAAGGCTAATAATCATTGGCATATCCATGATGCCAGTCCCTTCATTATAAACATCAATTTGGTCTTTTATTATTTCAGCCCGTATTTTATATTCTTTAAACGATTCGTTCGGACTTTGTCGAAGGGTCTCAATTTTTTGAAATTACCTCTTCTATCCGTTCTCGTTTACTAAATTTCTTTATTAAATTTTTTTTTAATTCTGGCCAAGTATCGGCTTTAATTTTCAATATTTGGGCTGCTGCATTTTTTCTTAATTTTAAGAGTGCCACGTAGATCAACTCATCTCGTGACACTCCCTTCTCAAAGTGTTCTATATGATAGATGAATGCATCTAGCTCATCGGTAGATGCATCAAATTCTGGAATGCATTGAATTGCTTCCGTCTTTGGAAACTCGTAATCCATCTTTTCAAAATAGAATAAATATTTAATATGGTTGCTAGCTATTACTAAGTATAATTGGAATATTAACTGGATTAAATCCTCTTATTATTATATTTTTATATTCATTGAAATATTTTCGTTCCACAGCACACTCTGCTGCCATGCGATTTTTAATAAATTTTTCAATATTATTAATTTATCCATTTTTCGATAATAGTGTATTCTTTTATTATTAATTTTAATTGCCCCTAATTAATAAATTATAGTGGTATCAAAACTTTATTGACTTCTAACAATCAATGAAAAACGAACCACCCTACTCTTGCTCACAGCGATATATTTCCAACGCATTATAGTTGATTCAATTATATTTTAAATTTCCCCTGCAGTGTTTTCTAACAAAACCGTATAACAAATATTTTGCTAATCGTAATTAAGCCACCTTGATGTTCTTACGTAAGCTTGACCATGGTCAAGGCTGGCCAAATATATTTCATCATAGCTGCACGTGATTCATAAAGTGATTAATTAGACACTTTGCACAACGTGTGACATAATATAGTCTTGACCGTGGACAAAACAGCACATAACAGTGTTTTTACCCACAGGTAAACACCGTATTCTACTGGCCTGCACGATTTTAAGTTATTATTTTCGTGGTCAAGTTATTGAAACCTGACCTTCAATTTTCGACGCTTGCATTTGCTCGAACCTGACATTAAATTCGTTCTTCCAACTATTTTGCGCTATATAGTTAGTTCTGCCGTTGTTTATTCAAACAGCTGTGCTGCATAGCGGAGCGAAGAAAAAAAATGCTGACCCAAAATTTCGTTCATGGGCGGGGCAATTCTGTTTGTTTTTAATTTTTTTGTTTCTTTTTTATGGCAACCTATAGCATGCCACTAATGGCAGTCGTGCTTTTTATGAAGCTTGCTCCCCTGGTAGGAGACTGGTAAGACCCGCTCGAAAGAGTTAAAAAAACAGCTGCAATGCAGCTTTGGAATGAGAACTGTACTTAGCAGTACCCAGATTGGGACCAAATCTATATTGATAATGTGAAACTCAGTCGAAGACGTAGCTCGTACGCTTCTGTTTATTTACTAATTTGTTAAAAGCAAACACAAACACATATAGTGCTGTGTGCTTTCCCACTTTTAAATTGATTCGCCAGAAGCTTGTTCTGAGCGATACTAACAATGTATATTTCCCTGGTATTGGGTGATGATTAATTCTTATTAATTTTCGAACTTTCTCTGTTTCCGAATGACCGACTTAGTACCCTCCGGCTTTATGCCAGGAGGTCGGGTTGCATTATATGCTTTTTTGTGCGAGACGGTTTTCATATTGAATGAAACGTTGGACAGCTACTTTTGCGTGTCACTTACATTGTGCTGCTCCGGGTCATGATACCCTGGTAGCGCTTTCTGTGGATCTTTAATCAGTGATCCTTATATCCTTAAGGAGGGTCGGTATTAATAAAAAATTGACCTGATAGCTTGGACTCGCCATTTCTATCGGTCTGTTAGTGTTAGTATAACAAATTTGTCATCGAGTTAGTTTTGTCATCAGTCTGAAAGTTAGTGATTATTTGCTTAAATTATTACTTAAAACCCCGTATATAGCACCCCTATCCTA
The DNA here is from genome assembly GCF_030247195.1 of Topomyia yanbarensis. Classification (NCBI taxonomy): domain Eukaryota; kingdom Metazoa; phylum Arthropoda; class Insecta; order Diptera; family Culicidae; genus Topomyia; species Topomyia yanbarensis. Next base: position 215,668,547 of record NC_080671.1, on the reverse strand, counting down.
TTTGTATTGAACTAACACAAGTCAACATCTCAGCAATTCTTGATCCCCACTGACAGTTCAAATTGTTCCGCTTGTCTCGCTCGAAGCCCGATTTTCGCTAGCCAGATTCCGTACGGTATGACTCAATTTTATTAGATATTTTGTAAAAAGCGAGAATATTGGATAGCTAATTGAAGAAATTAAGTAGAAATGGTTCACTTACCCTGTGCCGTGCAATTCTGTTGCTTCCTCCTTTCCAATTGTGAAAAAATTCAATTCATTCAATCAACAGTATTTGCATGGGGAGAGAACTTTTCGATTTCAACTTCAGATCACAAGTAACTTCTAAATCTCTTATGAACTGGTTCACTACTTTATCTTCGTTGGTTATGTTCAATTCGCATCACTCGCCACTCCATATTCCGTTAACTAGCGAACTAGTAAAGATACAATTCAAATCAACGCAAGATTCACAGATAAATATCCAACGGAGAATCACCTCGTACGCACCAGCTGGTTTACTATCCTTAATAGCTGAAACCGATATCACACTTTCACTTTCTCACTGTTAGGCTCCAGCCAGAAATGTTTGCGTCCTAGGCCTCAATTTGCCTTTTTCCGCTTGTCACCACATGAATATGCTTTATTTTCCACAGTTACGCATGAATTACTTTATTTATTGCTTTATTAGTTGTATCACCGCCCAAATCACTTTCGCTTCAGCGTAATCTTCGCTCAAAACAATTCTTTTTCTAAATCCCTGAGGTAAGCGAGGGCGAGAGTGACCTCGCTGAGCAGAGCGTTGGTACGAGTAACCCGGCGCGACCGGGGCAGGGGGGCGTTAACCCCTGGACGCTGGTCACCAGGAAGAAGCCGGCACCAACAACGGAGGTACCGCGGCCCACGAAGAAGACCAAGGACAGAGGCGAGGCCTTGTGGTTAAAAACCGACAAGGACAAATACGCCGACGTCATGAAGTCGATGAAGGCGGCCAAAAGCCTTTCGGCCCTTGGGCAAGATGTGCGTAGCGTGAGACGCACCAACACGGGAGAAATGCTTCTGGTGCTGAAGCGAGGCGCACAATCTAGTGCGGTATACAAGGCCTTGGCCCAAGAGGTCCTTGGTGAAGGCGCCCAAGTCAGGTCGCTAGGGGCGGAAATGACTCTCCAGTGCAAGCATCTGGACGAGTTCACGACCGCAGAAGATGTCGTCGCAGCCGTTAAGGAACAATGCGACGTCACAATCGAGCGGGCCTCTGTGCGATTTAGAGATGGACCCTCTGGCACCCAAGTAGCCTACCTCAGGCTACTGAAGGCGGATGCCAAAAAGGTAACCGAGAAAGGGAAGCTGAAGATCGGATGGTCGGTATGCCCTATTAGCCTACCCCAGCCGCCTTCAGTGGATAGGTGCTATCGGTGCCTTGAGTCCGGCCACAAAGCCTACGAGTGCAAGGGCATAGATAGGAGCAAACTATGTCGTCGCTGCGGCGAGGAGGGGCATAAAGAGCGGGGTTGCACTAAGGCACACAAGTGCCTTATCTGCACCGCTAAGAAGCAAGCCCATAAACATGCTATGGGCGGACCTTCGTGTCCCTTCGGTGAGGTAAATAAGAAGAAGCCGTGAACGTCACACAGCTAAATCTTAACCATTGTGCAGCAGCCCAATAGCTGCTGTGGCAGTCGGTCTCGGAGTCGAGGACATATGTCGCCCTCTTATCAGACCCGTACCGCATCCCTGCCGGCAACGGCAATTAGATGTCGGACGGGTCTGGAATGGTGGCAATCTGTACAACGGGACGGTTCCCGGTTCAAGAGGTAATACACTCCTCCGCCGAGGGTGTTGCGATTGCCAAGATCAATGGTGTGTTCTACTGCAGCTGCTACGCCCCACCAAGGTGGCCAATAGAACAGTTCTACCAGATGATCGACAGGCTCTCGTCGGACCTAGTGGGCCGGAAACCGGTAGTAATAGCGGGAGACTTTAACGCTTGGGCAGTGGAGTGGGGCAGCCACTGTACAAATAACAGGGGTCAAGCGCTAATGGAGGCGCTTGCGAAACTCGACACTGTGCTAGTTAATAATGGCTCCGCTAGTACATTCCGTAGAAACGGAGTGGAGGCGTGGATTGACGTAACATTTGCCAGCCCGAGTCTGGCTCCAGGCATGGAATGGAGGGTAGACGAAGGCTACACCCATAGCGATCATTTAGCAATCCGCTTTAGGATCAACTATGGTGCGCAGCATCCGAGGGCGGGAGATCCCTGTCAGGTACGTGGGTAGAAGTCCAATCACTTCGACAGCGAAGCTTTCACCGCGGCCCTGGGACTGGAGGCCAACACCGACAGTCTAAGCGGGGATGCGCTGGTAGCTGTTCTATCACGCGCGTACGACGCCACTATGCCGAGAAAACACTGCCAAGAAACGGCAGATGCCCGGTATACTGGTGGAGTGCCGAGATTGCAGCTCTACGGTCAGCCTGCCTCAGAGCTAGACGTAGGATGCAAAGAGCTCGCACCGAGGATGCAAGAGAGAACCGCCGTGAAGTGTTTCGAGCTGCGAAATTGGCCCTTAACAAGGCCATTAAAAGCAGCAAGAGAGCATGTTTCGACAACCTGTGTGAGAGTGCCAACGCGAACCCGTGGGGTGACGCCTACAGAATTGTGATGGCCAAGACCTAAGGGGGCTCCTCACCCCCAGAACGGTCTCCGGACCGGTTGGCAACGATTATCGAAGTACTCTTCCCGTCTCGAGCCACAAGCCCCTGGCCACCTGCACTACGAGACAGTGCGGGCACGGCCGAAATGGTGGCTCCAGTGACGAATGAAGAACTACTCGCAGTGGCTAAATCCCTAGCAATGAACAAAGCTCCAGGGCCGGATGGAGTTCCGAACAACGCTCTCAAGGCAGCGATCATAGCGAACCCGAACATGTTCAGGCTAGCTATGCAGAGATGCCTTGACGAGTGCCGTTTCCCCGATAGATGGAAAAGGCAGAAACTGGTGCTGTTGCCGAAGCCCGGGAAGCCGTCAGGCGACCCATTGGCGTACAGACCAATCTGTCTGATAGACACGACTGGCAAACTGCTTGAGAGGATCATCCTCAACAGGCTCACCCCGTACGCGGAAGGACGGTCTGTCAAGCAACCAGTTTGGCTTTCGGAAGGGTAAGTCCACAGTGGACGCTCTCAACTCAGTGATAAATACTGCCGAGATAGCGATCCAACGAAAAAGGCGAGGTATTCGATACTGTGTGTTAGTGACACTTGACGTGAAGAACGCATTCAACAGCGCAAGCTGGGATGCCATCGCGCTCTCGTTACACCGGCTTAGCCTACCGGTGGGTCTGTACCGGATCCTGGAAAGTTACTTCCAAAACCGCGTACTGCTATACGAGACCGATGCCGGTCAGAAAAGGGTTCCGATTACCGCCGGAGTCCCGCAGGGCTCGATCCTAGGCCCGGTGCTATGGAACCTCATGTATGACGGGGTTCTGAGACTGAAGTTCCCTCCTGGGGTCAAGATCGTCGGCTTTGCCGACGACGTAACCTTGGAGGTCTACGGGGAGTCAATTCCTGAGGTAGAACTAACCGCAGAACACGCGATTAGCACGGTGGAGGAATGGATGAGCGCGAGAGGCCTGGAGCTCGCTCATCATAAGACGGAGGTAGTTATCGTCAACAACCGCAAGTCGGCACAACATGCAGTTATCCATGTGGGAGAAGTCGCGATCACTTCACAGCGAAGTCTGAAGTCTGTCGGAGTCATTATAGACGACAAGCTGACCTTCGGCAGCCATGTCGATTATACGTGCAAGAGAGCGTCGACTGCTGTTGCGGCTCTATCGAGAATGATGTCCAACAGCTCAAAGGTGTGCGCCAGTAGACGTAGGTTACTGGCAGGCGTTGCCGTATCTATCCTCAGGTACGGCGGCCCGTCATGGTCAAGAGCACTGAGGGTAACCAGTTACCTACAGAAACTGAATAGCACCTACCGCGTGATGTGCCTCAGAGTGATATCTGCCTACCGCACGGTATCACACGATGCATCCTGCGTGATAGCGAGCATGATGCCGAGCTGGTCATTCGGGAAGATGAGGAGTGCTTCGAGCTACGTGGAAATAGGGGAGCCTGCGAGCGCACCAGGGTGACCTCGGTCGCCAGATGGCAGCGTGAGTGGGACGACTCCTCGAAAGGTAGGTGGACCCATCGGGTGATACCTAGCATATCGAGCTGGGTGGCAAGATCCCATGGGGAAGTTCACTTCCACCTGACACAATTCCTGTCAGGCCATGGCTGTTTCCGACAGTACCTCCACAGGTTCGGGCACGCGGAGGATCCAGTCTGCCCGGACTGCCCAGGTGTAGACGAAACTGCCGAACACATACTGTTCGTATGTCATCGGTTCAACGTTGAAAGAAGAGCAATGCTTGACGTCTGTGGCTGGGACACAACCCTGATACCCTTATTCAGCGGATGTGTCAATCGGTGGAGAAGTGGAACGCAGTCTCGGCTGCTACCATCCAGATTGCCAGTAGGCTTCAGGTAATCTGGCGAACCGAGCAACAGACGACGGGCACGGCTAACTAGTGATTGGTTAGCTGGAGCGAAAAAGGCCAAGCGCAAAAAAGGGAGTGAATGGTCTGTTCATGCCGAGGCAGGTTTGGCGCAGCGACTGGCAACCGCGTAAGGGGTAAACCCCGCCACCCCGAAGCAAGACAGAAGAGTGAGTGTATAGGTGTATAATTGGACTGCCTCATGATAAGACGGGAGGGTCGTAGCGTAGTATGTTGGGACTTAGCTATCGATGCCTCATGGCGTGGCAGAGGAGTGAAAGGGTGAGCATCCAAGTCAGTCTCACACGGCATGTTAAGGGTGAGCACAAAAATCAGCCTCACATGGTATGGTAGAGGCTAGCACAAAAGTAAGCCTAGCAAGGAATGAGTAAGGTGAGCCACAAGTCAGCCTCGCAAGGAACGAAAAAGGTGAGCACAAAAGTCAGCTTCATGTGGGAGTGTTTGAGAGTGAATCAAGGTGCAATAGAGAGAGCACCCAAGTAAGCCTCATACAGGACGTATGAACGCGTGAGTGAGAGTGAATGAGTACATTTAGTACAGCTCTCCCCAGAAGTAATACCGAGAGGTAGTTCCTGGGAGGAACGATGGCGGAGCCCAATGGAGTTTAGTCGGTATTAATGGCAGCGTCACCATTCGAGCCCGACACGCCCCCAGTGCACTCCGTGTGGTAGATTGGACCCTACCAATAGCACGTGTACTGGGCTAGGACGTAAAGGTCTTCTCCATTGTAAAAAAAAAGAAAAAAAAGACTTTCGCACGCGCGCCTGTTGCGCGTGCGAACACTAGTTACTACTTCGAACGACTGACTCCTTCCAATTTGACCCAAAAGACTTTTATCATATCGTCTGTGTATACTTTACTCTGAGAGAGTCTCAGACCTAAACAAAACATTCTTTCCACGCTCGCGAGAGTAAAGACCCCGTTGGATGAATCAGTAGTTCATTATGGCTCATTCTCGGAGGCCTTTACTTTCTACAACAGCGTCGCCGTCTGCTGCTAGCAGCAACAAACTGTGTTTAATTAAACAAAGTGCTTATGCGTTTCCGTAAGCATATGGCTTGGAAAGCGCGAGTGCATCAAAATATCAGCTTAGCTTAAGGCTGTAGCTGGTGATGTAACCCAGGAAATTAGCTTCCATGGTGCACCACTTGGAGAAATTTGCCAGGGTTGATGCTGGCCGAAAACTATGGGCGCTGCACACGTTTAAAAGCGGCCCTGGCCGCCCGGAATGTTACCTTACACTCTTCTCTGACTGCCTCAGATCTTGCTCTCTGCACGCGTCTTCTGGCTTTTAGGCAAGTTGCCCGGAGGATGCTTAGCCTTTCGTTCCACCAGTACGCCGGACGCCGGTTATTCCTCGGCATTGTTATATCGCATGCCCTAGCTGTTGTTTCCGACAGCTCATCGGCACTCGGAATGGGAGTGACGCTGTCCGCACGAAGTGCTTCCACAAAAAGGTCCTTGTCGAATTCCTTTATTTTTCACTTCCGCTCACCAGTCCTCACTTTCTGCGTCACCGTACGATTTCGCCGACCAATGGTGTAGTGGATGGCTTGGTGATCACTATGTGTGTACTGCTCACTAACTCGCCAATTCATGTCATCCATCAGCGACGCGCTGCAGAATGTTACGTCTATGATGGATTCCCGACCGTCTTTACGGAATGTGCTAGCGGAACCATCATTGCACAGCTTTACGTCCAGCTTCGCCAGTGCTTCCAATAGGCTGTAACCTCGTGCGTTGGTCAGCCTGCTACCCCGCTCCACGGCCCAAGCGTTGAAATCTCCTCCTATAACAACCGGCGTTCGCCCGACTAACGAATCGGTTAATGCGTCCAGCATCCGGTTGTATTGCTCTGGTGTCCACCGTGGAGGAGCATAACAGCTACACACGAATACGCCGTTTATCCTGGCAATCACGAAACCTTCGTGTGTGCTATCCACCAATTCTTGAACAGGGAAACCGCCCATCACATGGATTGCCGCCATCCCTGCACTATCCACCACCCAGTTACCGTTATCGGGAGGGACACGATACGGCTCTGCAATAATTGCAACGTCTCACTTCATTTCTGTTGTTGACTGCCACAACAGTTGCTGTGCAATGTCACAATGATTAAGATTGAGCTGGGTAACCTCCATCATTATTGGCCTGCCTTCGCCTTTTTGTACTCTAGGTATAAGAAGCCTCCCGTCATGTGGTGTTTTCCGACCTCATTTGTGCAGAGCAAGCACTTCCGTTGCTTTGTGCAGTCTCTAGCAATGTGTCCCTTCTCCCCACATTTTCTACACAGATCAGAACTGTCCGGGCCTCTACAGTTTCTTGCTTGATGGCCAAAACCCAGGCATCTGAAACACCTCTCCATTTGGTTAGTGGCTCTAGGGATCAATCGTAACGAGCACACCGACCACCCGATTTTGATCTTACCGGTCGACATAAGCTTGTTGGCTGCAGTTGGCGATAAGCGTATCACTGCTGTCTGTGTGCCACTGTACGTCTTCCTCAATCTTATTGATATCTGCTCCCTCTCCAGGTTTCCTTGCTCTATTAGCGCGCTTCTCACTTCGTCTTCCGTTGTGATCTCGTCTAGATTCCTGCACTCGACCCCTGCTTTCTGAACTAATGCTCTCACATTCGCTTCTCCTCCCACCGCTTCTGCCACGAGTTCCCGGTAGGCCGAGCTCTTGATCAATGGATCTTTCTTCAGGTTGAACAGCATTTCGCCTTTCTGAGTACGCCTGGTTTTTATAACGTTCTCCCCCAGCTCCTTCAACTTGGGATCCTCTCTCACCCTTTTGAGGATCGCAGCGTACGCCACGCCTTCGTTTACTTTGACGACTAGAGCGTCTCCCCTCTGCTTCTGCTGGCGTGGCCGAAGGTCTTCTTTCTTCTTTTCCTCCTTTTCTTTCTGTATTTTCCTCCTCTCTTCTGCGGTTTCTACAGTACGCCATTCACTCTGCGATTGCCGGCTTTTTCGCTGTCCTTCACTGACCTTCCTGGGCTTCTTCGGTTCCTCCTCCTCTCCTGGCGTTTCCCTTATCCTTTTCACAGAACGAGAATCCCGGCCGCCCTTTGGTGTCTCATAGGCTTCTGCTTCTTCTAACGCTGTGGACTTCAGCGCATTTTTGGCGTTTTCAGCTCGCTCTAGTAACGCCATATGTTCGCATTCGGCTGCTGCTACGGGTTGGTTGGTGGATGGGCCGCGGGAAGCCTCCCCACAACTCGGCGGAGTGTGGCGGAGGGCCGCGTTCGGTTTTCATCTGGTTTCCTCGTTAGATGCCGTCGTATAGTCCGGCATCCTTGATGAAGGATAGCAATGCTTGCTCCTGGGCAGGGTCGTTCGAGAGGATGTCTCTGATCGATCGCGGCATGTTGTATTGTTGTCGTAGATTTTCGAGTTCCTCACAGTTGCACAGAATGTGCTCGACGGTCAGGCGCGTGTTGCATGGGGTGCATTTAGGAATGGGTTTGTTGGCTATCATATGTGCGTGGGTCAATCTGGTGTGGCCGACTCGAAGCCGGGAGAGGATTTTCTGCTCTGTTTGGTTGTTGCGGTCGATCCATACGTCGGGGGAACCTTTGATTTTTTGCGTGTGGCCGCGGGAGTTTCGCCAGTGGTTGATGAAATTGGTTTGGATGCTAGCGTTGAATTCTCGAATGATATCGGTTGTTGGTGTTTCAGCCGAGAGTTGGGCGCATGTCCGCCTACCGAGGGAGGCCAATCGATCTGCGTCAACATTCTCTTTTATTCCGCTGTGGCCTGGAACCCAACAGATGGACAAGAGTGGGTCGCGGTAGGCTTCAATTGCCTGTACGAAAGGGTGCTTCGATGTTCCGCTTTCGATGTCCTTTAACATGGAGAGCGAGTCGGTGAAAATAACCGTCGGGGAGTCGGCGGGCCTTTTTTCCATTGCTACTGCCAAGGCGGCAGCCTCTGCTGAGAAGATTGACCACGAGGAGGGCAAGCGGAAGAAGAGCCCGCTCTCCAGGCCACTGATCCCCGCTCCCACTCCATCGTCGGCCTTGGATCCGTCGGTGAATATTTGAAGGTGGCCTGAATATTTCCGGTTGACTAGTTTTGATAGTGGGCTCCGACGCGGTTAGGAGGGTCGCCTGCTTTGACGACCAAAGATAGGCTGTAGTCGATGTTGTGACTCGGGTCGTTCCACGCACGATGTCTCACCCGATGTAGGCGGGCGATTGGCGGTAAGGGGCTGTTTGCGTACTTGTTGTGGATGTCCTTGGCTATGGAAAGAGCGAAGCATTCACCTCCCGAGGTTTTTTCCAAGAATCCGAGACTTCTCCTCAATGCTGTTTCTGCAACTGCCCAGCGGTAGGGAAGAACTCCCGCCTCAACGCAGGCGGATTCGGCAGGTGTACTTGGCAGAAAGTTGGAGGCTAGTCGGACGGCTCCATGAAACAGCGAGCCGAGGACCTCAACCAGTCCGTCTAGGTTGCGACAAGTCAATTCGATCCCGTAGTATATCCTGCTGTGGATTAAGGCGCGGCTCACGTTGATTGCGGTTTTTCTGTTGTTTTTGGAGTGGCGAGAGCAGATCGTTCGGACCAGCCGCTTTCGGCTCTCGCAATCCCTCTTTACTTGACGGAAGTGTGGAACAAAGGTCACTTTTCTGTCCAGTGTGATGTCAAGCACTTTCAGCTCTTTTCGGAAAGATATCTGGACCCCGTTGAGCGAGACCGGTCTGGCGTTGGCGGGGTGAAAGGATCCGCAGCAGTGAGTAATCGCACACTTAGAAGCAGCGATGTTGAAGCCGGTAGCTAGAGCCCATCGTCCGATCGCGTTGACGGCGGCTTGAAGAGAGATCCGGGTGCGGGGGATCGTTTTTCCCTAGGTGACTAGGATGATGTCGTCCGCATAGACGAACACGTAGACTCCTTTGGGAAGTGAATCGAAAATTGAGTTCATCCTAACTAGGAATAGCGTTACTGCAAGCACTGATCCTTGTGGGACTCCGTTGGTCTCCCAGAATTCGTCGGAGAGTTCCCCGCCGAGGTATACCTGGAATCGTCGGTCTTTTAGGTAATTCTGAATGAAGGCTCCGAGATTGCCCTGGATGCCCCATCGGTGCAGCTCTCGCAGTACTCCTTCACGCCACACTGTATTGTAGGCTTTCGCCACGTCTAAGATGGTGATGTCGGCATGTAAGTTTTTCGCTCTCGCTTCTTCGATCAGTTCCCCGAAGGATCCCAGAATGGATTCCTGTCCCGAGTCCTTTTCGGAAGGCAAATTGGCGGTTGTCAAGAAATTTGCCTTCTTCCAGCCATGTAATCAGCCGTCGGTTGACCATTCTTTCTAGAATCTTCGCGGTACATGAAAGAAGGCTTATGGGACGGAAGTCGCTCGGGGATCGTGTGCCTTTACTCTTTTTGGGGATTGGCACTATGTAGGCAAGTTTCCAGTCGTCTGGGAAGTCTCCACCTTCCCAGATTCCATTGAAGGTATCCAGGAGTGCCCTTTTCCGGCCTGGGGGAAGATGTCTTAACATTGGGTACCCTTATCTGTCGGGGCCAACCAATTTTCCGTGGGCTGTCCTAAGGGCGGCAGTGAGTGCCGTCCCGGAGAAGGGTTTGTTATATTCCGCTGTAGAGTTTGGTGAAAAAGTGATGGGGGTTGCTTCGAGACGTGTCTTGTATCGGACGAAGGCGACGGGGAGGGCGTCGTTTGCGGATAGCGATTGGAAATGGCTGCCGATTCTGTTTGCTATTTCCCTTGGCATCGTTGATTGCCAGTGAGAAACCGTTTTGTCGCCGTTTACCGCTGAGAGAATTGACCCGTCTCCATAACTCAGGGGAATCTGGGGTTATGCCGTCCAAGAAGTTGGACCAGCTGATTTCTTTGGCTTCTTGGATGGTTTTCCTAGCTAGATTCCGGAGTCTCCTGAACTCGGCTGCTCTTTCATCACGTAGGGGGTGGTCAAGGGGAGTTTTTTGTAGAAGACGTAGTGCTTTCCTACGTGTCTTGATGGCGGAGGCGACGGCTGGATTCCACCAGTAGATGGCGCGGCGGGGCACGACCCCACTAGTTTGGGGGATGCTTAATTCTGTAGCTTGGATAATCAGTTCGGAGAGCTCTTCCGGGGTGTAGGTGCGGTCCCGGTCAAGGTTGGACTGGAGGTCTGCGGGTAGTTTTGGGTGGAGGTCGATTTAGATAGATTTCGATGGGAAAGTGGTCACTCCCTGCTGTGTCGTCGGATCTAGCCCTGCCGCAGGTCCTAGCAATAGTGTTGGAGCAGAAAGTTACGTCTAAGGCCGATGTGGAGTTTCCGCGGATGAAGGTTGTACTGCCGTCGTTGAGGACCACGGCGTTGCTTTCTTGGATGGCTCTAAGTATCTCATTACCGCGGTGGCAGCACTTATCCGACCCCCAAGCGGTGTGGTGGGCGTTTAAATCCCCCATTACGATGAACGGCGCAGGAATCTGTTGAATGAGGTCGATCAGTTGGTCTCGGATGTCATTGACTCCTTGTGGTATGTATATGGATACGATGGAGCACCGAATGGGGGTTGACAATCTCCTGGCTACAGCAATCAATTTGGTATTGAGGGGGATGTGCTCCGACAGGAGTTCTGCTTTGATGCCCAGACCGATGGTTTAATAATTGTTGATTCCTTTGGCCGTCTCCCATTCGTACCGATACCCGAACCAGGGGGACTTGTCGACGCCGGCGTGAAGGTGGGTCTCCTGGATGACAAGGCAGAGTGGTTCCAGGCGAGAGATAATACTTTGCAGGTCCCCGAGGTTGTGTCTCAGTCCGTTGATGTTCCACTGAACGGCGAGGGTAGACAGACCGCGAGCTCCGTAGGATTTGGGTCGGCTGGTAGGCTGGCTGATGGAGTAGGTATATCCGTCGTCGGTGTAGGCTGGGCGTGCTGTCTGAAATGGATGCGGCACTATTCTGGTCTTGGCGAGATTTTGGAGTGTGGTAACTTACCCGGGGGGGGCTGCATTGGCAGCCGCCGGAGGTTCTTCGGTCGGAACCGGGACGTCCACGGTCAGGGCCGGTGCAGGGGAGGAGGCTTTTTCCCTGACCGTACAGCTATCTATTTCGGATATGGCGGTTTGTTTTTCAGTTGGATGTTCGGTTTGACAGACGGACTGCCCTTTCGGCGACCGTCGGGGGTGTGGCAAAGGGTCCGCGTGAGTTTGGCCGGTCAATCGTCTTCCTGGACGTGTGATATCCAAAACGTCTGCTGGGCAAAGATTTTCTGAAAGAGGGTTCGGGGCGCTTAGCTGTTCTCGGGGTGTGGATTGGAGAGCTGAACTTACCCGGGGGGTAGCCGGGCCCTCTGCACCGGCAGCCGTCGAAGGTTCATCGGTGGGATCCGGTACATCCGCGAGCAGGGCCGGTGCAGGGGAGAAGGCATTTTCCTTATTGCTCTTACGCTTGATATTCTCGGTTACGGGGTGTGATTCGTTGGTTATATCTCGGTGGCTTAATACTGGAGTATCGTTTGTTGTGCGTCTTGTTAGGAAGGTTACCGGGTGCCGGGAGCATCCGGCGATTGGACTGGGTGATCGTTGTGTTGAGTCCTTTGGATGCGGTTTTACTTGTTTTGGTTTGTTCTGATGTGCTGTTTGGCGTTGTATGTCCCTATTAACTTTGTGTCTCGGCTGTCGTGCGCTGAGGCTTCCGGGTGGATTCCGGCTGGGAGAGTCCGGTTCACCGGTTGGGGAATGCGGTTGTTGGTGGTGGTTCGGGAGGTCAACGCGGGTTAGGCTGACTGAAGCGAATTCAGTCGATTGCCAGGTGTGGAACCTAATTGGGTGCCAAGAGCATCCGGCAACGGGGCTTGGTTCTCGGTGGGATGAGCTTTTAGTGTGATCATTCGTTGGTTGCTTTGTGCTAGGGTTCGTCAGTAGATGTCGGTTTCCCTTCGATGTTTGTTTGTCTGGAAGAGATTCAGAGGAGTACGGTTCCTTGATGGCAGGGGGTGTATTGCGACTTACCCGGAGGCAAGCCGGGTCCCCTGCGCCGGCAGCCGCCGGAGGTTCGTCGACTATGGTCGGTACTACCCCGGTCAGGGCCGGCGCAGGGGAGAAGGCTTTCTCCCTGAACGTGCGACTGACAGTTTCGGATGTTATGTTGTGGTTTAAATTTTCGGTTGACTTGTAGTCGTGTTTTGTGCTGCTGAGATTAGTGGAGGAGTAGCTCAGTTGGCAGTCGTGTTTGGGTGGACTAGCGGGCTGCCCTTCCAGTGACCACAGTGGGTATGGCAAGGGGTCCGCACGGATTGGGTTGACTATGTCTTCAGTTGATTGCACGATGCGAAGCCTGTCATTCGTTGGTTGCTTAGTACTAGTAGTTGGTCGGTAAGGGTCGGATTCCTTTCTTTGTCTTCTCGGTGTTAGAGCTGAGGGGTGAGTTGTCTGCAAGTAGTTCCGAGAGGTACGGCTGTTCGTTGGTGGGAGGAAGTGTATTGCGACTTACCCGGGGTAAAGCCGGGTCCCCTACACCAGCAGCCGCCGGAGGCTCGTCGACTGGAGTCGGTACTACCCCGGTCGGGGCCGGTGCAGGGGTGAAGGCTTTCTCCCTGACAGAGCAGCTGGCTGTTTCGGATAGTATGTAGGGGACTATTTCCCCGGGTAGACTACGGTGTGAGATGAGCTTGTTGGTGTTGAGGTGGTTGTTCGAGTGTGTAGTGTTTGGTGCAGCTGTAGCTGTTTCCTTTGTTTGTATTTGTTTAATCGTTGGTGCTATTTGTTGTGTTTGTTGCCTCGTTTCGTTTATAAATTGTTTCAATTGTTTGAGGTTTAGCTGCTGTTGATATTTTCAGATTTTTCAATCCTAGATGAGCTCGCTGCTATCGGTAGGTATTTCACGATTTTTATTTTGTGGTTGGTTGGGTTTTGATTTTTTTGGTACGGTTCCTTCCTGTGCGATTCCGATTCCTTTGGGGATCTTTGTTGATCGGGCTGCGTGATTTGTCTGTGTCTTCCGGACGATGTTCTTGCTTGTATCTGTTTCGGCTGGATCTTCTTTCACCGGTGCTTGAGGTTACTAGGGTTGCCTGGATATTTTGCATTCTGTCGATCGACATTGCTCTCGGGTCACGGTTGATGACTGGGGGCCCCATCGATTTGATGGGCTCGCCTGCCTTTTTGGCCATAAAGTGCTTTTTCAACTCCTCAACGGTTTTTCTTAGCGCCGCTAGTTCGTTTCGTAGCTCTTTGTTCTCTTTTTTTGTGGAAATTAATTCTTCTTTCAGCCGTTCGGTCTCAGTGTCCTTGGTTTGCGTCGTCGGTCGGTTTGCTACAAGCTCCTTGAGCTTGGCGATTCCCCCCAACAGAGCGTTTATGGTTCGGTCTCTTTCGTCAACTGTGGGCCTGAGATTTCTTTTAAGAGTGTCTGCAAAGGAGTTATGGATATTGTTTTGATTGGCCAGTGCTCTGGCCTCGGGGAACGTTAAATTTCCATCGATTTTCAGTTTGATGATTTGCGCTTCCTTCATCCGAAATGGGCACTGTCGGTCCCTGGCTGAATGCTTGTCACCTCAATTAACACATTTGCTCTCCGCATTGCAAGGAGTTTCTTTGTTGACTTCGTGTTCTCCGCTACAGTTGAGACACACCTCTTTCTGACTGCATACCCTCGATCCATGGCCCTTTGCCCCTTTAGCTGTTCCAGGATGGTCGATGTTTCCATGTTGATGGTGTCCAAATCGTAAAGTAGGACTTGGACTTTGTTCAGGAATGGGTGCGGGATTATTTCGATCTTTTGTCCATCGGCTAGCTGATCGATTTTTAACAGTCGGTTATGGGTTCTCTGTGAAGAAGTTCGAAGAGCGTACTGGGTCCCTCTTGCCTCTTTAACCACCGAGACCCATTTTGTTGGTTCCGTTCCCAAGGCGTTTTTCAGGGTTAAATGAATCAGAAATGGGTTAGTAGGGAGTTTCCCGCATACCCTATTTTCATATCTAGCCGCGCGCAGTAGTAGTGTTTGTTGGTCGATGTCATCGCCAGAGTTCAGGTAGGACGGGATTGCACCGATAACTGGTGCCCGACACTGTTGTCCGATTTGGATCTTCCACGTTTGGGGTTCGACACTCACGCATATAAGTCACTCACGGTTCGCACTGATGGGGACGCAAGGTTTTTTACCGGGTTTGAATTTTCGCGCAATGGAGGTGCAATCCGTTCACCGATTCAACTTTTCAAACTCAATGGAGGCGCGAGTTGTTCACCTACTTCAGAGTCTGAGCTCCTGGTACTTGCCAGTTTTATCACTGCACAATTTTTTTCACAAAAAAGGCCCTAGTGGGCTTGGGTTTTTATCGGTGTCGGTGGGGGAGGCCTTTGGCGGCGTAGCCGTCCCTCCGGCTGGCGGAAGCCCGCCGAGAAGTGGGACCCGTATCACTTGCGTTTCACACTACTGACCGGGTTACGGGACACTGCACTCACGTAAAGGTATAACCACGGTAGCACGACGAAAGCATCGGATGGCGGAGGTCGAGCCGATAAGGTCTAGGAGGCTGAGCTCGAGCGAAAAAAGGTCCCGGTAGCGTAACCGAGTGCTTACTTTTTCGGGGAATCACAGAGCTACAGCGATAAACACTCAACCAATCAATCCGAGTGATTGATACGAACTGAGAATTTTTCTTGTTTTTGTTGATTTTGTCTTCTTGCATGCTTTTTGAGTCCCAACTCCAAGCCGCTATCTACGCCCGTAGTAAGTAGTCGCCTCACAAGATCCCATGGTTACCTTTGCGAGCAGTGAGGTCGCATTCAAGGGTTGACGCGGTCCTTCATGGGGTACCGCGTTCAGAGCCGGATCGGCGCTAGTCAGGAGCCTTCAACTGAGCCTACTTGCACCAGCTAAGGTGGCGGGTTTCGAACGTACTTGGAGACCTACCAAAGTTTTACTGGGACGGGGGGCAGCCAGCACCAATATCCCACTTGCCGTTCCGGGGAAGTGTCACCCATCCTTACTAGGGTAGTGGAATGGCTGTCGGTCCATAGATAATTTCGATGAAATCCTTATTCACATTCGTGTTCTGCCGCCAGTATGCCGTAATTAGGATCTTACTGATGTCGATCCTGTCCCGTTGGGTAAGGGTGCTTTATGCTAAAGTCTTGGGTAAAACCTTAGTGGAAGCGGCACCGACTCGCTTCGTCGGAGCTGCATTCGGATTTGTATGGCTTTTTCTAGAGGTTTGGCAGAGCCCAACATTGCCTTGCCCCACCATATCCTAGCAAGATTCCCCAACTCGCAGTAGCTCCGGGGGGGGGGGGGGTTGGGGTTAGTTAAGCCCCTGAACTTCTGTCCTCCTGTCTCTGCTGCCCCCGTGTGTATGTATGTGTTTTTTTTTACAATGGAGAAGACCTTTATGTCCTAGCCCAGTACACGTGCTAACGGTAGGGTCCAATCTACCACACGGGGTGCACTGGGGGCGTGTCGGACTCGAATGGTGACCAGCCATTAATACCGACTAAACTCCATTGGGCTCCGCCATCATTCCTCCCAGGAACTACCTCTCGGTATTACTTCTGGGGGGATGGCTGTACTAAATGTACTCATTCACTCTCACTCACGCGATCATACATCCTGTATGAGGCTTACTTGGGTGCTCTCTCAATCACACTTTGATTCACTCTCAAACACTCCCACATGAGGCTGACTTTTGTGCTCACCTTTTACGTTCCATGCGAGGCTGACTTGTGTGCTCACCTTACTCATTCCTTGCTAGGCTTACTTTTGTGCTCGCCCTACCCATCCATGTGAGGCTGACTTGGGTGCTCACCCTATCACCTGATTCACTCTCAATCGTGCCACTCTATTGTACCTTTGTCACTCCCTCTGGCATCCCATGTGGGACATTTTTCTTAGGCCCCACTTCTGACATACCATGCGAGGCTGACTTTTGTGCTCACCTTTTTCATTCCTTGCTAGGCTGACTTTTGTGCTAGCCTCTACCAACCTGTGAGGCTGACTTTTATGCTCACCCTTAACATGCAGTGTGAGACTGACTTGGATGCTCACCCTTTCACTCCTCTGCCACGCCATGAGGCATCGATAGCTTAGTTCCAACATACTACGCTACGACCCTCCCGTCTTGGCATGAGGCAGTCCACTTATACGCCTATACACTCACTCTTCTGTCTTGCTTCGGGGTGGCTGGGTTTACCCCTTACGCGGTTGCCATTCGCTGCGCCAACCTACCTCGGCATGAACAGACCATTCACTCTCTTATTTTGCGCTTGGCCTTTTTCGCTCCAACTAACCAATCACTAGTTAGCCGTGCCCGTCGTCTGTTGCTCGGTTCGCCAGATTACCTGTAGCCTACTGGCAATCTGGATGGTAGCAGCCGAGACTGCGTTCCATTTCTCCACCGTTTGACACATCCGCTGAATAAGGGTATCCGGGGTTGTGTCCCAGCCACAGACGTCAAGCATTGCTCTTCTTTCAACGTCGAACCGATGACATACGAACAGTATGTGTTCGGCAGTTTCATCTACACCTGGGCAGTCCGGGCAGACTGGGACCTCCGCATGCCCGAACCTGTGGAGGTACTGACGGAAACAGCCATGGCCTGACAGGAATTGTGTCAGGTGGAAGTGAACTTCCCCATGGGGTCTTCCCACCCAGCTCGATATGCTAGGTATCAGCCGGTGGGTCCACCTACCTTTCGAGGAGTTGTCCCACTCACGCTGCCATCTGGCGACCGAGGTCACCCTGGTGCGCTCGTGGGCTCCCCTATTTCCACGTAGCTCAAAGCACTCCTCATCTTCCCGAATGACCAGCCCGACTGGCATCATGCTCGCTATCACGCAGGATGCATCGTGTGATACCGTGCGGTAGGCAGATATCACTCTGAGGCACATCACGCGGTAGGTGCTCTCCAGTTTCTGTAGGTAACTGGTTACCCTCAGTGCTCTTGACCATGACGGGCCGCCGTACCTGAGGATAGATACGGCAACGCCTGCCAGTAACCTACGTCTACTGGCGCACACCTTTGAGCTGTTGGACATCATTCTCGATAGTGCCGCAACAGCAGTCGACGCTCTCTTGCACGTATAGTCGACATGGCTGCCGAAGGTCAGCTTGTCGTTTATAATGACTCCGAGAGATTTCAGACTTCGCTGTGAAGTGATCGCGACTTCTCCCACATGGATAACTCCATGTTGTGCCGACTTGCGGTTGTTGACGATAACTACCTCCGTCTTATGATGAGCGAGCTCCAGGCCTCTCGCGCTCATCCATTCCTCCACCGTGCTAATCGCGTGTTCTGCGGTTAGTTCTACCTCAGGAATTGACTCCCCGTAGACCTCCAAGGTTACGTCGTCGGCAAAGCCGACGATCTTGACCCCAGGAGGGAACTTCAGTCTCAGAACCCCGTCATACATGAGGTTCCATAGCACCGGGCCTAGGATCGAGCCCTGCGGGACTCCGGCGGTAATCGGAACCCTTTTCTGACCGGCATCGGTCTCGTATAGCAGTACGCGGTTTTGGAAGTAACTTTCCAGGATCCGGTACAGACCCACCGGTAGGCTAAGCCGGTGTAACGAGAGCGCGATGGCATCCCAGCTTGCGCTGTTGAATGCGTTCTTCACGTCAAGTGTCACTAACGCACAGTATCGAATACCTCGCCTTTTTCGTTGGATCGCTATCTCGGCAGTATTTATCACTGAGTTGAGAGCGTCCACTGTGGACTTACCCTTCCGAAAGCCAAACTGGTTGCTTGACAGACCGTCCTTCCGCGTACGGGGTGAGCCTGTTGAGGATGATCCTCTCAAGCAGTTTGCCAGTCGTGTCTATCAGACAGATTGGTCTGTACGCCGATGGGTCGCCTGACGGCTTCCCGGGCTTCGGCAACAGCACCAGTTTCTGCCTTTTCCATCTATCGGGGAAACGGCACTCGTCAAGGCATCTCTGCATAGCTAGCCTGAACATGTTCGGGTTCGCTATGATCGCTGCCTTGAGAGCGTTGTTCGGAACTCCATCTGGCCCTGGAGCTTTGTTCATTGCTAGGGATTTAGCCACTGCGAGTAGTTCTTCGTTCGTCACTGGAGCCACCATTTCGACCGTGCCCGCACTGTCTCGTAGTGCAGGTGGCCAGGGGCTTGTGGCTCGAGACGGGAAGAGTACTTCGATAATCGTTGCCAACCGGTCCGGAGACCGTTCTGGGGGTGAGGAGCCCCCTTTGGTCTTGGCCATCACAATCCGGTAGGCGTCACCCCACGGATTCGCGTTGGCACTCTCACACAGGTTGTCGAAATACGCTCTCTTGCTGCTTTTAATAGCCTTGTTAAGGGCTAATTTCGCAGCTCGAAACACTTCACGGCGGTTCTCTCTTGCATCCTCGGTGCGAGCTCTTTGCATCCTACGTCTAGCTCTGAGACAGGCTGACCGTAGAGCTGCAATCTCGGCACTCCACCAGTATACCGGGCATCTACCGTTTCTTGGCAGTGTTTTTCTCGGCATAGTGGCGTCGCATGCGCGTGATAGAACAGCTACCAGCGCATCCCCGCTTAGACTGTCGGTGTTGGCCTCCAGTCCCAGGGCCGCGGTGAAAGCTTCGCTGTCGAAGTGATTGGACTTCCACCCGCGTACCTGACAGGGATCTCCCGCCCTCGGATGCTGCACACCATAGTTGATCTTAAAGCGGATTGCTAAATGATCGCTATGGGTGTAGCCTTCGTCTACCCTCCATTCCATGCCTGGAGCCATACTCGGGCTGGCAAAGGTCAAATAAATCCACGCCTCCACTCCGTTTCTACGGAATGTACTAGCGGAGCCATCATTAGCTAGCACAGTATCGAGTTTCGCAAACGCTTCCATTAGCGCTTGACCCCTGCTATTTGTACAGCGGCTGCCCCACTCCACTGCCCAAGCGTTGAAGTCTCCCGCTATTACTACCGGTTTCCGGCCCACGAGGTCCGACGAGAGCCTGTCGATCATCTGGTAGAACTGTTCTATTGGCCACCTTGGTGGGGCGTAGCAGCTGCAATAGAACACACCATTGATCTTGGCAATCGCCACACCCTCGGCGGAGGGGTGTATTACCTCTTGAACCGGGAACCTTCCCGTTGTACAGATTGCCACCATTCCAGACCCGTCCGACACCCAATTGCCGTTGCCGGAAGGGATGCTGTACGGGTCTGATAAGAGGGCGACATCTGTCCTCGACTCCGAGACCGACTGCCACAGCAGCTGTTGGGCTGCTGCACAATGGTTAAGATTTAGCTGTGTGACTCTCACGGCTTCTTCTTATTTAACTCGCCGAGGGGACACGAAGGTCCGCCCATAGCATGTTTATGGGCTTGCTTCTTAGCGGTGCAGATAAGGCACTTATATGCCTTAGTGCACCCCCGCTCTTTATGCCCCTTTATGTGTGTATGTATGTGTGTGTGTATGTATCTGTGTATGTGCGTCTGTGTGTGTATGTGATCAAAAATATCACTCATTTTTCTCAGAGATGGCTGAACCGATTTTGACAAACTTAGTCTCAAATGAAATATGCAACGTTTCCATAGGCTGCTATTGAATTTCTGATGGATCCGACTTACGCTTCCGGAATTACAGGGTGGTGAGTACGATCACGCAGAAAATGTCGATTTTAATAAATTCTGCAATGAATGTATAAAAGTGAAATTTTTTCCAAAATATGACCAAAACTGCTTCGATTTGTAGTATTAGGTCACTAACATCCATTCAAAGTCTCTTTGGCCACCATCATCTGGATGTTCTGGAAGCCCCGGCGGAAGCATCCAAATTCAGAATAACAGTCACATCGTTTTCTCCGAGATGGCTAGACCGATTCAAGCAGACTTAGTTTCAAATGAAAGGTATTGCACCCCCGTAAATGGCTAATAAATTTCATCCCGATCCGACTTCCGGCTCTGGAGTTACGGGTTGTGGCGTGCGATCACATAGCAAATTGCGATTCAAACCGATACTCCGATGAAAGCAAAAAAGGTAAAAATTTCGCTAAAATGTCTCTAAAACAACTTAAATTTGCTGTTCTAGGTCACCGACGGCCAACCAAACTTTCGTTGACTATATTGACCACCATAGACGGTCCCGGAAGTGCCCGGGAAAACCGTCATCTTTCAAAATTAACGAACTCACATCAGTTTCCCGGAAATGGCTGAGCCGATTTTCACAAACTTAGTCCCAAATGATATTATCCCCACAGATGTGTATAAAATTTTGTACGGATCGCTTATATGGTTCCGGAAATATAGACTAGACCGTCCGGTCACATATGAAATTCCCATATAAGCCGGAGCTCAAATTTTTTTTTCATGAAATTTCAGAAATCGAATTCGTATTTTTGATGCCATCTTTAAAATGCATGAAACGTCGAGATTTTATGTTATCTCAAAAATTTTTTTGTATAAAAATCGACTTTTTGGGACTTTGCCGAATTAGCACCTTTTTTCAGTTCAATTCGTGCACGTATTTCGTATGAAATTTCGGAATTAGTGCGACTACTATAAATAAACCAAAACAAGGATTTTTATAAAATCCTTCGAAAACAGCGAGGAAACTGCGCAATTTGCAAGCATATCTCACGCAGAGCCGTCAAAAAGGAGCATGTAAGCGTTTCATTACATACGGGGATGTTATATATACAGGTCACGCGAGCTTGTTTTGTATCAGTGGGTGCTCGCTTACCACACGAGCAACATGCTCGTCCGGACGGTACAATGAGCGGTATCATGTTTGCGTTCCCGTACCAAGCGTCATCGCAAGGTTCTTCGTGATAAAATCCAGGGAATCACCAAATCCGCCATTCGGCGTCTGGCTCGTCGTGGTGGTGTAAAATTCATCTCCGATTTAATCTACGAATGCTGATGGTGTGCAGGAAAATGTCATCCGAGATGCCGTGACCTACACTGAACACGCCAAGCGCAAAACCGCAATGAATGTCGTCTATACTCTGAAGCGGCAGGGACGCACTTTGTATGGATTTAGAAGTTGAAAAGGTAGAACTCACTTGTATCATTATAAAAAAGTCCCTTTTCAGGGCCACCAAAATCATTTCAAAGAATAAGTTTGCATTTTCTGTTTCATGGACTATTTCTCCCTGGAGAGCAATTTGCGTTAAACCCTAAATTATGATTTATTTCAGTACGCAAATTGCAAATATGGTCAGAAACAAAATGGAGTGAAGTGGAAAAAATTTTTACTAGGCGCACTCAAAAAAGGTTTCAATTCTCAAGCATTTTACCAAGGTGCCGTATTACATTACTCTCTTTACCCTGAGTGTTTGATAACCTCCGTATTGGAAACACAATTTCAATTTTGTTCTTTATCAAAAATATCAAAAATATTTTTAGACAGTTTAGTGTAATGATTCAATTTACAAAAATCGAACGTTTTCTAACGTTTCGATAAAGGTGATCCGTTTCAAAATTTTCGGCCAGAATGCTACCTGTTCTTTTAAACGTGAAAATTTGCTATTGTACTGAATGAAAACCTTCGATTTTTGCGCTGATTGGAAATAGTTGTGACTAATTCTGTAGAATGTACAGTTACTGAAAATAACGGATTTTGTGAAAGCAGTGGTTGGTCCGTACAATTCGATTTCAAGCGAGCCAGACTAGTTTTTGTTGGAAGGTCCACTTCTGGCAATAGAAGTAAACTATTTTATTTTGAATTCAACTACAACTTCCTTGAAAACAGCACAGCTAAAAAACTTTTGGGAAAAACGCGCCTGAAACCTAAATTTTCCACTATAATGGAAACTGCCTGTGCCCCCGCCGCACAACATCATCAAGATTGATAGTAATTCAAGCCGGGTGGAAAGGAGGAGGTAAGGCAATGGAAAACGAAAATTTCATTTATATCTTACTGGAATATAATTGGCTGGTCCTGAAAAGAACTTGTTGGTTTGTGGTTTATTTTGGGTCACAATTTAGGCCCGCTCGATTGCTGATAGCTGTGAATTTCTCGCAGGGCGACAGTTTCTGTTCGGTAGCAATGAGGCTTCCTAACGCCAACCGTGACTGGGGCACTTTTACACGGCCTTCGTTGCTTACTGCTTGCGGGGAGGCTTTCCTCCGGTGGACTTACCAGCGGTCTGTTTGGTACGGGCCATGTAGCGAAAAATGCTGATCTGCTACTTCTCTGATGCTGGTAGGACGACGGTCAAACAGTCGTTTTCTTGCCTTCATTTATAAAAGTTCAACAATATTTTCAAAGAATGTTGCAAATTGACAACTTGATAATTCCAAAAATACTCCAAATAAACTATGTATGTGCAAAAGACGACAAAATCGCAAAGAAATTACTGTTCCAGCACAGAATTTCCTGTCGGGAAATGGTTTTTTGGCGGGTAAATTTGCTCGATAGAAATGCAGTTCGTCGATTGGCCCATTCAGATTCGCAATTTCAATTTTGTTCATAATCAAAAATGTGTGATTGTCCTGAAAAGGACAGTTTTTACAGCAATATGCATTTCATTTGTGAGTTTCAGCGTTCGATTTATGCTTTCTTTTCGGTCTTCTTGGGCAGCACTCCCGATAGAATGTTTTGTTTTTGAGCAATGGTTACTTGTTTGTTCAACCTTTCGATGTTACGAATCGCCAGCTGCTGAAGACTTGGGATAATTCGTCTTTTTGTTGTCACGGGCAGCATTTCCTTCCAATTTTAACACTTTAACAGCAAGGTATTCCATTACAGCTACTAAGTAAACGGCACTCCGACGCGTTCAACACAATTTGCTTGTGTACCGACCAACGAAGGGGAGGAGCTACGAAGAACACATATTGAGGACAACACGACGAGCTTACATTGTGCTGTAATCAGGTATAAAAACTTAGCCTGCTGCTGCTCAATTTTAGTTTGTTTGTATCGTCGTATCATATACGTCGATCTTAATGTTTCCAAACATCGTTAAAGAACACAAGAAAAAGCGGCCGTCCGTTTGTAGCTGTCAGAAAAGTTCACCGTCATGCCGTCTCAGGTGGCACAAAACCACTAGCTCCAACTAAATGCCGAATACTGCCCAAACAAAAGGCCCTTTTCAGGGTCATCATTTATCAACAAAGAATCGAATTGAAGTTTTGTTATTACAAGCATCAGAAAGTGGCTTGCCAAGAGCGTTGGATAGTAAGTGAGCCCCTTGTGAACAATATCGTCGGCATGTCGTAGAATGGCACGAAAAAAAAGTTAGATTTGTTGACAGTTTCGTGTAATGATTGAATTTACAATAACATTCATTAAATGCTCTTTTTAGGATTACCATATAGATAAATATGTTCGAATATTTTAGATTTCGATGTATGTGTATCGTTATTTCGGTGTTTCCATTAGAAATAACGAAATAACTGCTTTTAATACAACCGATCAGAAGATAGTCAAAATTGTAGCATTTGTATAACCAGTCTAAAGTGTATTCTACTTCACTCCGGTTATGTCTCTGACATTACCCACCCATCTTTTTTGCCTTTCTCATATAGAAAGGTTATGCAATCACTCTGAAAAACGTCAACCTAATCCCGGCCCGGAGGGCCGAGTGTCATATCCCATTCGACTCAGTTCGTCGAGATCGGAAAAAGTCTGTATGTGTGTGTGTATGTGTGTATGTATGTGTGTGTGTATGTGTGTGTGTGTATGTATGTGCGTATGTGTCAAATAATGTCACTCATTTTTCTTAGAGATGGCTGGACCGATTTGCCCAAACTTAGTCTCAAATGAAAGGTGCAACCTTCCCATCGGCTGCTATTGAATTTTGGATCGATCGGAATTCTGGTTCCGGAATTACGGGTTTCAGAGTGCGGCCACACAGAAATTTCGCATAAAAACTATAGGAAAAATTAAAAATAGAATTTTTATTTTTGATGCTAAATGTATTCAAGGTGCATAAAACGTCGA
The DNA here is from genome assembly GCF_030247195.1 of Topomyia yanbarensis. Taxonomy (NCBI): domain Eukaryota; kingdom Metazoa; phylum Arthropoda; class Insecta; order Diptera; family Culicidae; genus Topomyia; species Topomyia yanbarensis. Next base: position 215,644,156 of record NC_080671.1, on the reverse strand, counting down.
GATTTGATGCAAACACGAAAAAAATTTGACGAAGATTCACGTTTTTGGATTTTGCACATTTTTGCCTTTCTCATATAGAAAGGTTATGCAATCACTCTGAAAAACGTCAACCTAATCCCGGCCCGGAGGGCCGAGTGTCATATCCCATTCGACTCAGTTCGTCGAGATCGGAAAAAGTCTGTATGTGTGTGTGTATGTGTGTATGTATGTGTGTGTGTATGTGTGTGTGTATGTGTGTGTGTGTATGTATGTGCGTATGTGTCAAATAATGTCACTCATTTTTCTTAGAGATGGCTGGACCGATTTGCCCAAACTTAGTCTCAAATGAAAGGTGCAACCTTCCCATCGGCTGCTATTGAATTTTGGATCGATCGGAATTCTGGTTCCGGAATTACGGGTTTCAGAGTGCGGCCACACAGAAATTTCGCATAAAAACTATAGGAAAAATTAAAAATAGAATTTTTATTTTTGATGCTAAATGTATTCAAGGTGCATAAAACGTCGAGATTTGATGCAAACACGAAAAAAATTTGACGAAGATTCACGTTTTTGGATTTTGCACATTTTTGCCTTTCTCATATAGAAAGGTTATGCAATCACTCTGAAAAACGTCAACCTAATCCCGGAGGGCCAAATTTTTTTTTCAACTCGCATAAGGTTTCTGGATTTTAACAGGGGCGTAGTTGATGGTTTACGGAGAGGGGTTACACCCCCCCCCCCCTCTACTGTTCACTCCCCTCCTTTAAAAATCTCCTTAAATCACCGCTCAGACCACCACCTCATACCCCTCCCTTTCAACCCCATCATCTTTAAACCACCACTATATTACAAAGCATACCAATTTAAGCTGGGGAGTCGTTCATTCATGGGACTTTCGCCCTCCTCACATACCCATCCCCGCATGACAAAATGAGTTAGCAAGCAGATAACATTGATCTAATGCTGATTAGGCTAATGGAGTATGATATTTTTTTGTTTCAAGTGTTTCACCGTCGACACGTAGCTCATCAAGTTCGTGGCTGGCATGCCATTGAGTATAAGTGCAAAGTGTACTAAGAATGTAATGGACATTTCCACGATTATGTTGAACATAAAAAGCCTCCGTGCCATAGTTTAGAGAAATGAGAAAGGCACAATTGCACCGCTAGGTGGATTAAAACAGGTTTTAAATTTAATATTTTTTCCATGCATCAAATACTTTCCGAGCTATCAGCGATTGAACAATGTTCAATTTTTCTAACTTCAAAAGTTGAAGTAAATATTATATTCAGCCATAACAAAAATACCTGTCAAAAATTTTTAGTTAAAGAATGCAAGAAAATAAATTTGGAATGAACTAAAATTTTATTTGTAAATCTGACGTTGATTGGCCCGTACGGTGCATAAAAGTTATCATCGATGTCTAAACTATTTTTCGTGAATGAAAGGGTAAATTTATTTTTCGTCATTAAAAGATAAAAAAGTTGTATTTCTATATTACATCGGATCTTTTTGGATCGATGTTTGACAACATCGATTTTATTTCAAAGTGCTCATCCCTATTGTGTACTAGAAAAAAATGTTATATGTGCGAAACTTATCCATATATTTCGATAACAATCAACTAAAATCTAAATAAATTAAAACAATGCCTATATTTTACCACAGAGAACAGACGTCCTTCTTCAGCATTCAACTTGTGTAAAATCTCTAACGGTTTCGAAGGTAGTTGGGATATCCAAACCAGGTGCGCTACTGTCGTCATGTTTTTTTTTTGTGGCGGAGCTCGACAGAATTGACAGCGGTTATTCCTCTACCCAGTCAAACTAGTCGGAACCCGGCTCGGACTTTCAGCTCAAATGCATCAATTGATAGAGTCGGAATCGGTTGTTTTCTTTGAGCAAGATTCCATACTGAATCCATTCAAGATTTCGAACCGGTTCCGGAATGGATTTGACGGATAGTTGGGATAGGTTGGTGTGGCGGCGCTAGTGTTTATCGTATATTAATTCAAATGTTTACACACGTTTTTTAAATATTTTTATTTCGATCATGGATGTCTGTTCTCTGTGCTATCAGTTTCCTGAAAAAACCCTGAAAACCAAAATTTTAATGCAAAATTAGCCATTTTCATTGAAAAGGGCAGTTTGCCGCTATGACTATTTTCCAAAAGATTTGATAAAAGCGGCTTCTGCAGATAATACATTCCATCATGCGACTGAGGTCCGAATAAGAGACACTACCAGCTATAGGCATTACGATGTTTCGGTGCTTCAACTTAAACAGCGAGATATTCTGGTTGCAGTTGAAAATCGAAATAGTGAACTTGCGCCTTTCAATTTTTCTCCTATTTTCAGCGTACGCAACTAAAGCGCAACTGGTGTAGATGATGCACAACTTGATTCTCTAACATGTACACAAGATGCGCATTAGTTGCCCACTTTGCAAATAGGGAAAAAGTGAAATGCGCAAGTTCAATATTTCGATTTTCAACTGCCACCAGAATATATTAAAATTTTGTGGTAAGAAGTTCCAGAATACAGTTATATCAAACTAAAATAACTCTCAAGCATTGAAAAAAGGTGGTGAGGGTAAGTGGCGTGAACAAATTACGAACATGTTTGGGTCAATTTATTTACCACTATCACTATTTTTATTCTGTGAATTTGACTCTCATTGGAAAAACACAAAACAAACTTCATTTTTGTTTACACTGAAAAAAATTCTTGGGTGGAATTATAATTATCATGCGATGAAAAAAAATCACTACTCGTTATCTGCAACGAAGCATTTTCGTGCATTGTAAATAGTTCGTTTCGTCTAATTCACGAGCTAAAAAATGGCATCTTGATGAACGAAAAGTTGAGTAGTTTTACATATTTAATCCATTTACAACCTCAATTTTGATTCCTACCAAAAAAATTTCTTGCATTCTTAGCACGAAATAATTGACATCTGTTTTTTGTTTTGGCTGAATACGATAGATTTTTTTCAAGTTATGAGTTTTAGAATTTTATGAATTGGACCATTTTTCAACCACTGATAACTCGGAAACGGTATCAACGAAGGCATGGTTCAAAGGATTGGATGTAAGTCGGGACTTCATCCGTGTGATGTCTAGGCTCATGTCCAATCATTATACTTTAGATGCGCATCTCCGTCGTATTGGGCTCGCTGAGGGTAATCATTGTGCTTGTGGAGAAGGTTACCATGACATTGAGCATGTTGTTTGGTCC
>NC_080671.1:215633441-215635941 GCF_030247195.1 Topomyia yanbarensis | reverse complement strand
GGATTAGGTTGACGTTTTTCAGAGTGATTGCATAACCTTTCTATATGAGAAAGGCAAAAATGTGCAAAATCCAAAAACGTGAATCTTCGTCAAATTTTTTTCGTGTTTGCATCAAATCTCGACGTTTTATGCACCTTGAATACATTTAGCATCAAAAATAAAAATTCTATTTTTAATTTTTCCTATAGTTTTTATGCGAAATTTCTGTGTGGCCGCACTCTGAAACCCGTAATTCCGGAACCAGAATTCCGATCGATCCAAAATTCAATAGCAGCCGATGGGAAGGTTGCACCTTTCATTTGAGACTAAGTTTGGGCAAATCGGTCCAGCCATCTCTGAGAAAAATGAGTGACATTATTTGACACATACGCACATACATACACATACACATACACACACATACACACACACATACATACACACACACATACAGACTTTTTCCGATCTCGACGAACTGAGTCGAATGGGATATGACACTCGGCCCTCCGGGCCGGGATTAGGTTGACGTTTTTCAGAGTGATTGCATAACCTTTCTATATGAGAAAGGCAAAAATGTGCAAAATCCAAAAACGTGAATCTTCGTCAAATTTTTTTCGTGTTTGCATCAAATCTCGACGTTTTATGCACCTTGAATACATTTAGCATCAAAAATAAAAATTCTATTTTTAATTTTTCCTATAGTTTTTATGCGAAATTTCTGTGTGGCCGCACTCTGAAACCCGTAATTCCGGAACCAGAATTCCGATCGATCCAAAATTCAATAGCAGCCGATGGGAAGGTTGCACCTTTCATTTGAGACTAAGTTTGGGCAAATCGGTCCAGCCATCTCTGAGAAAAATGAGTGACATTATTTGACACATACGCACATACATACACACACACACACATACACACACATACACACACACACATACATACACACATACACACACACATACAGACTTTTTCCGATCTCGACGAACTGAGTCGAATGGGATATGACACTCGGCCCTCCGGGCCGGGATTAGGTTGACGTTTTTCAGAGTGATTGCATAACCTTTCTATATGAGAAAGGCAAAAATGTGCAAAATCCAAAAACGTGAATCTTCGTCAAATTTTTTTCGTGTTTGCATCAAATCTCGACGTTTTATGCACCTTGAATACATTTAGCATCAAAAATAAAAATTCTATTTTTAATTTTTCCTATAGTTTTTATGCGAAATTTCTGTGTGGCCGCACTCTGCAACCCGTAATTCCGGAACCAGAATTCCGATCGATCCAAAATTCAATAGCAGCCGATGGGAAGGTTGCACCTTTCATTTGAGACTAAGTTTGGGCAAATCGGTCCAGCCATCTCTGAGAAAAATGAGTGACATTATTTGACACATACGCACATACATACACACACACACACATACACACACATACACACACACATACATACACACATACACACACACATACAGACTTTTTCCGATCTCGACGAACTGAGTCGAATGGGATATGACACTCGGCCCTCCGGGCCGGGATTAGGTTGACGTTTTTCAGAGTGATTGCATAACCTTTCTATATGAGAAAGGCAAAAATGTGCAAAATCCAAAAACGTGAATCTTCGTCAAATTTTTTTCGTGTTTGCATCAAATCTCGACGTTTTATGCACCTTGAATACATTTAGCATCAAAAATAAAAATTCTATTTTTAATTTTTCCTATAGTTTTTATGCGAAATTTCTGTGTGGCCGCACTCTGAAACCCGTAATTCCGGAACCAGAATTCCGATCGATCCAAAATTCAATAGCAGCCGATGGGAAGGTTGCACCTTTCATTTGAGACTAAGTTTGGGCAAATCGGTCCAGCCATCTCTGAGAAAAATGAGTGACATTATTTGACACATACGCACATACATACACACACACACATACACACACATACACACACATACATACACACACATACAGACTTTTTCCGATCTCGACGAACTGAGTCGAATGGGATATGACACTCGGCCCTCCGGGCCGGGATTAGGTTGACGTTTTTCAGAGTGATTGCATAACCTTTCTATATGAGAAAGGCAAAAATGTGCAAAATCCAAAAACGTGAATCTTCGTCAAATTTTTTTCGTGTTTGCATCAAATCTCGACGTTTTATGCACCTTGAATACATTTAGCATCAAAAATAAAAATTCTATTTTTAATTTTTCCTATAGTTTTTATGCGAAATTTCTGTGTGGCCGCACTCTGAAACCCGTAATTCCGGAACCAGAATTCCGATCGATCCAAAATTCAATAGCAGCCGATGGGAAGGTTGCACCTTTCATTTGAGACTAAGTTTGGGCAAATCGGTCCAGCCATCTCTGAGAAAAATGAGTGACATTATTTGACACATACGCACATACATACACACACACACATACACACACATACACACACACACATACATACACACATACACACACACATACAGACTTTTTCCGATCTCGACGAACTGAGTCGAATGGGATATGACACTCGGCCCTCCGGGCC
>NC_080671.1:215570941-215625941 GCF_030247195.1 Topomyia yanbarensis | reverse complement strand
TCAAAGTAGCTGATATTATAAGGAACAACCAGTGAAAATTTAAGATTGATCGGTTAATCGGTTCCTGAGATATCGTGATCGCCGCGGATGAACTTTTCAACAAAATACAACTCCGAGATAATCGAGTTTTACTGTCGGTGCAGCGAGTCAACGGTCTAGCGTATCAAATACTACGTACCGCCTACAAGTGGTGAATGGGTAGCGGTCTATGAATAGCTGTAACTTAAGTTGTAGTATTCCGATCTTAATGAAATTTTGAGAAAATTAGTTTCAGAATATCTAATTTACAAAAATTCGATTTTTTTCATCCTAACAAAAATGTGTAACCCCTTAAGTGAAAATTGATTAAAAACAAAACATAAACACCGGTTTAACCACTCTAACTTCTCTAAACATATTCTGCAAGAGTATATGAACAATATTAGCTCGTTGATAATGCCTGTTCTGCGTTATTAATTGAGTAATAGGAGTTATTCTTAGCACCTACTATATATATAGTAGGTTGGGCAATAAGGGGTTAATATTTTTTCCATGCATCAAATACTTTCTGAGCTATCAGCGATTGAACAATGTTCAATTTTTCTAACTTCAAAAGTTGAAGTAAATATTATATTCAGCCATAACAAAAATACCTGTCAAATACTTTTAGCTAAAGAATGCAAGAAAAAATTTGGAATGAACTGAAATTTTATTTGTAAATCTGACGTTGATTGGCCCGTACGGTGCATAAAAGTTATCATCGATGTCTAAACTATTTTTCGTGAATGAAAGGGTAAATTTATTTTTCGTCAATAAAAGATAAAAAAGTTGTATTTCTATATTACATCGGATCTTTTTGGATCGATGTTTGACAACATCGATTTTATTTCAAAGTGCTCACCCCTATTGTGTACTAGAAAAAAAAAGATGGGTGGGTAATGTCAGAGACATAACCGGAGTGAAGTAGAATACACTTTAGACTGGTTATACAAATGCTACAATTTTGACTATCTTCTGATAGGTTGTATTAAAAGCAGTTATTTTGTTATTTCTCATGGAAACACCGAAATATCGATACACATACATCGAAATCTAAAATATTCGAACACATTTATCTATATGGTAATCCTAAAAAGAGCATTTAATGAATGTTATTGTAAATTCAATCATTACACGAAACTGTCAACAAATCACACAAATGATAACTTTTTATTTCGTGCCATTCTACAACATGCCGACGATATTGTTCACAAGGGGCTCACTTACCATCCAACGTTCTTGGCAAGCCACTTTCTGATGCTTGTAATAACAAAACTTCAATTCGATTCTTTGTTGATAAATGATGACCCTGAAAAGGGCCTTTTGTTTGGGCAGTATTCGGAATTTAGTTGGAGCTAGTGGTTTTGTGCCACCTGAGACGGCATGACGGTGAACTTTTCTGACAGCTACAAACGGACGGCCGCTTTTTCTTGTGTTCTTTAACAATGTTTGGAAACATTAAGATCGACGTATATGATACGAATATACAAACAAACTAAAATTGAGCAGCAGCAGGCTAAGTTTTTATACCTGACTACAGCACAATGTAAGCTCGTCGTGTTGTCCTCAATATGTGTTCTTCGTAGCTCCTCCCCTTCGTTGGTCGGTACACAAGCAAATTGTGTTGAACGCGTCGGAGTGCCTCATTGCTACCGAACAGAAACTGTCGCCCTGCGAGAAATTCACAGCTATCAGCAATCGAGCGGGCCTAAATTGTGACCCAAAATAAACCACAAACCAACAAGTTCTTTTCAGGACCAGCCAATTACATTCCAGTAAGATATAAATGAAATTTTCGTTTTCCATTGCCTTACAACCTCCCTCCTCCTTTCCACTCGGCTTGAATTACTATCAATCTTGATGATGCTGTGCGGCGGGGGCACAGGCAGTTTCCATTATAGTGGAAAATTTAGGTTTTAGGCGCGTTTTTCCCAAAAGTTTTTTAGCTGTGCTGTTTTCAAGGAAGTTGTAGTTGAATTCAAAATAAAATAGTTTACTTCTATTGCCAGAGGTGGACCTTCCAACGAAAACTAGTCTGGCTCGCTTGGAATCGAATTGTACGGACCAACCACTGATTTCACAAAATCCGTTATTTTCAGTAATTGTACATTTTACAGAATTAGTCACAACTTTTTCCAATCAGCGCAAAAATCGAAGGTTTTCATTCAGTACAACAGCAGATTTTCACGTTTAAAAGAACATGTAGCATTCTGGCCGAAAATTTTGAAACGGAGCACCTTTATCGAAACGTTAGAAAACGTTCGATTTTTGTAAATTGAATCATTACACTAAACTGTCTACAAATCACAAATAACTTTTGATTTTGTGCCATTCTACGTGAAAGCGACGGTATTGTTCACAAGTGGCTCACTTGCCATCCAACGCTCTTGACAAGCCCCTTTCTGATGCTTGTAATAACAAAACTTCAATTTCATTCTTTGTCGCTAAATTGATGGCCCTGAAAAGGGCCTTTTGTTTGGGCAGTGTTCGAAATTTACTTGGAGCTGGTGTATATGGTAACAGTTTTGGTGCCATCTGAGACGGCGTGCTTTGCCAACTCTTCTGACAGCAGCAAACGGCGGTTTGAATTTCGCAGGAGATACTGCAAACGAACTGCTGCATGCTGATGGTGCAAACGAACTGAGCGTGAGCAACAGCATGCTGAGTTTTTATACCTGACTACAGCACAATGTAAGCTCGTCCTTTTTTGTGTTGTCCTCAATATGTGTTCTTCGTAGCTCCACCCCTTCGTTTGTCGACCACATATTTTTGATAAAGAACAAAATTTAAATTGTGTTTCCAATACGGAGGTTATCAAACACTCAGGGTAAAGAGAGTAATGTAATACGGCACCTTGGTAAAATGCTTGAGAATTGAAACCTTTTTTGAGTGCGCCTAGTAAAAATTTTTTCCACTTCACTCCATTTTGTTTCTGACCATATTTGCAATTTGCGTACTGAAATAAATCATAATTTAGGGTTTAACGCAAATTGCTCTCCAGAGAGAAATAGTCCATGAAACAGAAAATGCAAACTTATTCTTTGAAATGATTTTGGTGGCCCTGAAAAGGGACTTTTTTATAATGATACAAGTGAGTTCTACCTTTTCAACTTCCAAATCCATACAAAGTGCGTCCCTGCCGCTTCAGAGTATAGACGACATTCATTGCGGTTTTGCGCTTGGCGTGTTCAGTGTAGGTCACGGCATCTCGGATGACATTTTCCTGCACACCATCAGCATTCGTAGATTAAATCGGAGATGCATTTTACACCACCACGACGAGCCAGACGCCGAATGGCGGATTTGGTGATTCCCTGGATTTTATCACGAAGAACCTTGCGATGACGCTTGGTACCCGAGCAACCGTAACGTCCATAATATCCTCATACTCATGGGGTTGTATATGGGTGTTTGAAATGGGTTCAACCCACGAAAACACCATCGTCATGGTCCGGTAGATCCCATGAAAAAAACATACGTTGGTATATTTATGGGTTATTGAGACCATTTAATGGTGTTTTAATGGTTGTGAAAGTGGGCACGGACCATGTTCATGGTCTTTTCAAGGGCTTGTGTGGTGTTTGAACCCATGAGTATTTGCTCGGGTACGGGAACGCAAACATGATACCGCTCATTGTACCGTCCGGACGAGCATGTTGCTCGTGTGGTAAGCGAGCACCCACTGATACAAAACAAGCTCGCGTGACCTGTATATATAACATTCCCGTATGTAATGAAACGCTTACATGCTCCTTTTTGACGGCTCTGCGTGAGATATGCTTGCAAATTGCGCAGTTTCCTCGCTGTTTTCGAAGCATTTTATAAAAATCCTTGTTTTGGTTTATTTATAGTAGTCGCACTAATTCCGAAATTTCATACGAAATACGTGCACGAATTTCCGATCAGATAGTGCAAAAATATTGCGATTTCGATCAGTAGAACGGAAGATATTCGCATTTCAAACCTGCGAAAATTTCTCAACTGAAATTTTTGAAACGGGACCCCATATTGAAACGTTAGAAGTATTCTACTTCAAAATGTTATATGTGCGAAACTTATCCATATATATATATATATATATATATATATATATATATATATATATATATATATATATATATATATATATATATATATATATATATATATATATATATATATATATATATATATATATATATATATATATATACATATATATATATATATATACATATATATATATATATATACATATATATATATATATATATATATATATATATATATATATATATATATATATATATATATATATATATATATATATATATATATATATATATATATATATATATATATATATATATATATATATATATATATATATATATGTATATATATTTCGATAACAATCAACTAAAAACTAAATAAATTAAAACAATTCCTATATTTTACCACAGAGAACAGACGTCCATCTTCAGCATTCAACTTGTGTAAAATCTCTAACGGTTTCGAAGGTAGTTGGGATATCCAAACCAGGTGCGCTACTGTCGTCATGTTTTTTTTGTGGCTGAGTTCGACAGAATTGACAGCGGTTATTCCTCTACCCAGTCAAACTAGTCCGAACCCGGTTCGGACTTTCAGCATGAATTCCAGCTCAAAGGCATCAACCGATAGAGTCGGAATCGGTTGTTTTGTTTGAGCAAGATTCCATACTGAATCCATTCAGGATTTCGAACCGGTTCCGGAATGGATTTGACGGATAGTTGGCAGAGGTGGGAAAATACCGGTTGAGTACCGGTACGGTAAACCAAATTTTCACAAGTGTTTGTGTTTCTTTTACATTGTGTGCGGTCTTATCGCTGGTTGTGTTTATACGGGACACGAAAACCAAACCGAGTTTCGTTTACACAGCACCGCGGTTTGGTTTTGATTTACGTTTACCGGTGCACGAGTATGGGAAGGAAACACGAGAATAACGAAAGCAATCTTTGGTTGTGTTGCGGTTGCGTATTCGGGTTGATGTTTATCGGCTGTGCTAGTGCTGCTAGTATTTTTATTAAGAATACTAAACAAATTTCTTTTGGGTATAATATAAGGTATTTTTTTCGGTAATTGAAAAAATGTCTTCAGACTTATTTCTGTTCAAATAAATTATGTTCGTGGTCATGAATGGCGTTCCTTAACTCAATATTGCGACATTTTCATAATGATTTATCATCAGGAAGTTTGCAATATGGGTACGTTTGGTATGGGAAACTGCCCAAAAATCGAAAGTAACAGATCAAAATTTAAGATGACGGTATATTCAAGATATTCTGTCATCTAGAATCACGCCACATGGACATTTTAAATGTAAGAAATATGTCAAAAGATCGCAAATTGATGCCTGCCGTCATTTAAAATCTGAAATGACGAGCTATGTTCAATATTGTGTTATTTTCACGACGATTTAGCATTTAAAAGCATGCATATTTAAATAGGCATATATTTTCAAGGAAACGAAACATGAATTGCGTCGTAAATTAGAAATTCAAAATGGCGGCCTATTCATGATGATTTAACAACTAGCATGGTTACATTGTAGACCAATATCCACATTAATGATTGAAGGTCGTTTTACATGTTCTGTTGTAATGAGACAGACAACTTCGTAATTGGATACAATGCGAACAAATTTTTTTTTATTCAAATTATTGCGCAACATTTTTTAAAAATTTAATTGTTCTGCACTAGATTTACATACACATATCGACTGGTATCGCCGGAAATATTTATTCCTTAAAGAAACTTAGTTTTTAATGGCGGTCTATAAAATGAAAGTGTTTTTGCTATTCGTTAGTTGGTTGCTGTTCTCAATGAATTAAGTTTTTTGTAATTGAATAATTTAGTGGTAGTTTTCTCTAAACTCGAATGTTCGCGACCAAACCTTCTAGATGTTTCAAAACGATGTACAGTAACAGCAAAAATAACAGAAATACGTATTACCAGCACTCAGTAAATAAGAGCCTAATCGTGAGTTTCCCCCCACTTGCGTCTGAGTTACTTACCATATGTGAATAACACACACATACACGCAATTGCCTCTGTGCAAGGATAGATGTATCAATACGATGCGCCGTAGCAGTAATAATAAGGATATATGTATACAAAATGCTCGAGATTGTTCGAGAATCGCCTAACCAGCGCAACCAGACGTGGATTAGATCTCATTGATTCGACTATTGGCGATATAAATACAGGCCACTTTGAATACATTGAGTGTTAATGTGAAGTTTCATGTGATTCAAGTCATGTTTAATTGATTTAATTAATTTTATTGATCTCATTAATTTAATTGATTTTATTGTTTTTGTTATTTTATTGACATCGCTGATTTCATTGTTTTCTTTAACTTCATTTAAACATTTTGACATTAACGTCAATTTGTATGCTCTAGACAACTTTGCCAAATCAAACATATCTACATTTCATGGTTCAGCATTGAAACAAACATCAATTGTTGAACTTTTAACAACTGCTCAGAACCAGCCATTTTGATATTACCCCATTGACTCTCGACAACTAATTGAACTCAATTCAATTGTCTATTCGGCAGCACTGCAGACGAATTTACTGCTTCTTCTTTCAACCGAACCACCGTGTACAGAAAAAACCAGACTCGGTTTTCTAAATCCAAACCGAAACCGCTGCTGAGAATACATCAACACAAGCTGAAATACGTACACACATGTAAACGGTGCTGAGTGGCTCGGTTTGGTTTTATAAACTGAGTCTCGGTGGAGGTTTTTTTTTCGTTTACCGTGTGAACGAAATCCAAACCGAATACGATGTGCATCACTCGTGTACACGTGTTGAGATACCAGTGTATGTACGTGCCGGTTGGTTTTCTTACCCACCTCTGATCGATTCCACATCGTTATTACCAGTAGCTCTCAAGCGAGCGATTAGCTGGTCCCGGTTATTGATTTGCTGCAATGCATTGTCAAGCTGATTTTGAATCTCTTCACTAACGGCCAATTGTGCGTGTAGTTCTGCCAATTGTACGGCAGCTTCCTGCAGCTGTGCTTGCAGGGTTTCATTTTCAGTTATTAACAAATCTCTATTGCCGTCGTATCTAGCCATACTAAAATCCTATTCACTGTTTTAAGGTTTTATTCTAAAACTACTCTTTTATTTTTAAACACTTCACTATTTATTAAGGCTATTTTTAAATCACTTAATTAATTAATTAATTTACTCACCGCAATCAAATCCGGTGCTCTTCGGTTTTCCTCCGTCGGTTTTCCGGTTGAGTTGCGTAAATCCGGTGCGCTTCGGTTTTCCTCCGTCGGCTTTCCGGTTGGTACGTAGGTCACCCACTATGTCCAGTTCGCGGGGTTTTTCACAAATCTACGATGTCTTCTCGCAGATGATTTCCCGGGAAAACTCCGGTTCGTGAACGCTAAGTGGGATCCTACCGGCTCTGCGCCAGTTAAATAATCGTTTATGGGTTTCGAGTTTTTTAAAAAAAAACTATGACTGCGCCGTTTGAAGTCCTTCTCTAGACTAACTTATATTTTATTCTTCTGATTTAGATTCCCTACTCGATCGACATATTTGCTGAGTCTTCAATTAATCCTATATGATGATTAGTGTGGCGGGCAAGACGGTGGTTATGTTTATTATACGATAGCGATATGCTTTGGCAGCAATTATGTGCACTGCAACATTGGTGGCGATGATGGTTTAGTTAAGGGATTTATTATGCTCGGTGGGTATTTTATTATGGCTGAAACTGACTGGACTTGACTGATTGGTTGTAACTTATATATATATATATATATATATATATATATATATATATATATATATATATATTATTATATATGTATATATATATATATATATATATATATATATATATATATATATATATATATATATATATATATATATATATATATATATATATATATATATATATATATATATATATATATATATATATATATATATATATATATATATATATATATATATATATATCTGGCAACAAGGTTAGTCAATTCGGTTGGTTGTTTTTATTTCTCTGTGCTAATATTGTGTTTTATCGTTTTTTTCGGATTTATTCGTTGTGGATTATTTCATATCCGACGTATTTTTCATCACTGCATCGGTGTGGCTTGGAGTACAACGTTGTTTGTTAAATTACATCGACAAATCGCCAAAAACTGCACCGCATTCGCTCTGCGTTGAGATCGTACGGAAAAAAGCAATGGAGCCTTTTTGTTGTGCTTGTACTCGCAGTATTGACGAGGCAGATGAAATAGTTTGCAATGGCTTTTGTAAATCATCTTTCCACCTCAAATGTGCTCACCAGTCAGCGGAAATTCGTGACGCTGTATCTGGATGTTCACAATTGTTTTGGATGTGCAAAGCTTGTACAAAAATGATGGCAAATGCTTGTTTTCGTCAAGTTATTGTATCGACGAACAACGCAATGCAGTCAATGGTTGAAGAGCAAAACAAGGTGCTGGACGAACTGAGGAATGAAGTTACACTCAACACCACGAAAATCAATACAATACTTCAGCGAACGCCCTTTCCCACCACACCACGTAGAACACAACTAAACCCAAATTCACGCAAGAGACCACGGCTATTAATCCCGGATGAACCACCGCACCGCGATAACATTTTTGAAGGTACTAAAGATATTGAACCGGACGACGCTATACCATTGGTGGCAGCTAAAAAGGATAAACAGTTTTGGCTGTACTTATCTGGTTTCGATCCTCAGGCAACAGTGCATCAAATCGAAAAGCTGATCAGGAACAACTTGAAATTAGACACAGCTGTGAACCTTGTTAAACTTGTACCTAAAGGCAGAACACTTGATGAACTTTCATTCGTATCGTTCAAAGCTGGTATTGATTTGCAGCTGAAAGATTTATCTCTATCCAAATCAACATGGCAGAAGGGAATTGTTTTCCGACCATTTGATTTCCAGCCCTCGTCGAACACACGTAATATTTTTCGCTTCTTGCCAACACCAGCAGACACTAAATCACAATAAGCCACTCTTCGCACGTTCCTACTGTCACACAGAAAGTTCTACTGATGCTCAAGAATTACCAGCGGATTTAACCTGCATCCGCACACCTCCGTCTGCACATCAGTTTTCTGCTACCAACTCCAACAGACGTGGTCCGAATCGTGAAAAAAGTTACCGTCCAATCTCGCTTTATTATCAGAACACTCGTGGAATCCGGACGAAGACAAATTTATTACTATTAAATATTTCTCAGTGCGACTATGACGTTATTGCCTTTACTGAAACTTGGCTGAATAACGACGTTTCAAACTCTGAGCTAGCTCTGAACTATACTATTTACCGTTGTGATAGAAACCCCCAAACCAGCCAGCACAGACGAGGAGGGGGGGGGGGGTCCTGATAGCAGTAAAAAACGGCCTTCAGAGCTCTGCTATTTGTATTGCTGACTGTGATCAATTGGAGCAAATTATCGTTCGCATCTCATCACCAAACTTTGATATGATAGTGTGCTGTATATATCTGCCGCCCAACAGTGAGCCCCTGTTGTACGAGCAACATGCAAGATGTGTGAAAAAATTAATTGATCTTGCGGGTGATCGTGGTGTGGTTTTGACTGTTGGGAATTATAATCTCCCTCAATTACGTTGGATGTCGGATGAAAATTTGAACTGTATGATACCGGTAAATGCTTCATCTGAACAGGAAATATCCTTGGTTGAGTCGGTTTTGGCAAACGGCATGTCTCAGATAAACAATCTCGAAAACGTAAACGCGAGACTTCTTGACTTAGCGTTCATTAGTGACACTGATTGTGTTGAATTGTGTGAGCCACCGTTACCATTGCTAAAGATCGACCAACATCACCGGCCTTTTATCTTGCTATTCGAGCTTGACGTTATTAAGCAAAACGCTCCTGGTATTGTTGTTGATTCCCTTGGCTTTGATTTTACCCGCTGTGATTTCGAGAGGCTCAACACATTGTTCGCCGAAGTTCATTGGGAGGAATTTCTTGTTGGTTGCAGTGTTAATGAAACTGTGACAAATATGTATGACAAAATGTATGCTATATTTCGTGATGTTGTTCCTGTGAAGCGACCTCGTCGTCCGCGTGGTAAAAAGCAGCCTTGGTGGAATAACGAGCTACAGAATCTACGGAACCGTCTTCGCAAGGTTAGGAAGCGATACTTTCGCTGGAGAGATGATCGGCCAAAGCTGAGCTGCATGCCATTGAGAGCGAATATAACTCTTTGCTTGCGCATTGCTTTCGTTGCTATATTCATCGCACGGAGGAGAACCTGAAGCAGGACCCAAATTCATTTTGGTCATTTGTAAGAAGCCGTAAGCAGTCGTCCGGAATCCCACAACGTGTTAGTTACAACGCAATTACAGCCGAGTCCCCGATTGAATCGGCAAATCTATTCTCATCCTTTTTTCAAAGTGTGCAAAGTAATAACCGACCACCTTTGTCTGAAGCATATTTGAATAGTCTGCCGTTGTTCGATTTGAATATGTCGCTATTCAATTTCTCGCCGCGTGATGTGGAGCTGAAGTTGCAGTCTATTGATAGTTCTAAGGGTGCTGGTCCGGATGGCTTACCGCCTATCTTCTTCAAGAGCTGTGCTGTAACGTTGGCTGTTCCTGCGAGTATAATTTTCAACAGGTCATTGTCCGAAGGAATTTTCCCGAGTGTCTGGAAGACAGCATCTATTACACCGATCCACAAGGCAGGTAGCATCCACGATGTTGAAAATTATCGAGCCATTTCAATTTTGAGCTGCTTACCGAAAATTTTTGAAAGCCTCGTTCATGATTTGCTGTACCCGAAGATTCACCACATCATTTCCGAGTGGCAGCATGGATTTGTGAAAAAACGTTCGACGAGTACTAATCTTATGGCGTACGTTTTGTCACTTAGTAGCGCGCTTGGAAAACGTCAGCAGGTTGATGCCGTTTACGTTGATTTTGCAAAAGTGTTCGATAGGGTGCCTCATTTGTTAATCGTGGCCAAATTTGAGCGCATGGGACTTCCTGAGTGGTTGACACGGTGGATAATGTCATACCTCACCGAGCGTAGTGCATTTGTGCGCATAGATGAAACGAGATCATCTCCGTTTGTGATAGAGTCGGGTGTGCCTCAGGGTAGTCATTTGGGCCCGCTACTGTTTATTTTATTCGTAAACGATTTGTGCTCCGCTATACAGTCTCCTAAGTATATGTTTGCTGATGATCTGAAATTTTTCCGTGTAATTGCGTCGGCAGTCGATTGCTGTGCTATTCAAGCTGAATTGGTGTACTCATAACGGGATGGAAGTAAATGTGCAAAAGTGCAATGTGATATCGTTCTGTCGAAACAGGCACGTCCTGACATTTGATTATAGAATGGCAGAAAGCAGTATCAACCGAGTTAATACGATAAAGGACCTAGGCATTCTCATCGATAACAAACTAAATTTCGCGCAGCACATTGCAATGACTACAGCCAAGGCCTATGCCGTGCTGGGGTTCATTAAACGAAACACGCAGCAATTCAGCGATATTTATTGCCTAAAAACGCTATTTTGTGCACTCGTGCGTAGCATCCTGGAGTACGGCGTGCTTGTGTGGGCACCCTATCATGCTGTTCAAATTAATCGCATCGAACGAATTCAGCGTCACTTTGTTCGTTACGCTCTGCGGTTACTACCTTGGACTGATCCTATTCGTCTACCGCCCTATGAACATCGATGCAATCTTCTACGTTTGCCAACTCTTGCAAGTCGGAGGATAATGCTGCAACGGCTCTTCGTGTTCGATCTTCTGGAAAACAATATAGATAGCCCGGAGTTGCTGAGCCAGCTCCGATTCAACGTACCACCTAGACCCACCAGACGAACTGATTTCTTTCGGTTACCGATGTATCGTACTCTTTTTTCACAAAACAATCCGTTCAATGTATGCTGTCGTAATTTTAAT
Source organism: Topomyia yanbarensis (assembly GCF_030247195.1). Lineage (NCBI taxonomy): Eukaryota > Metazoa > Arthropoda > Insecta > Diptera > Culicidae > Topomyia > Topomyia yanbarensis. The sequence continues at coordinate 215,613,952 of NC_080671.1, read as the reverse complement.
GATGTATAGCTGACAAGTATGATTTTAACATTACTAAGACTACCTTTAAACATAGAATTATTATTAATTAAGGAACTGTCTGTACGAGAAAATCGAAGACCAGTATAAATAAATAAATAATATATATATATATATATATATATATATATATATATATATATATATATATATATATATATATATATATATATATATATATATATATATATATATACATATATATATATATATATATATATATATATATATATATATATATATATATATATATATATATATATATATATATATATATATATATATATATATATATATATATATATATATATATATATATATATATATATATATATATATATATATATATATATATATATATATATATATATTTGTCTTCAGGTAAAGTGTTTGAAATAAGTTTCTCTACTACTTTGCTGAAGTAAGTATTTGTCTATCTGAATTATTGAAGAAAATAGATTTCATGACTCACTATTAGGGGGATTAATCATCAATCCGATAAGACAGAAAGAAGGGGAGTTCTATTCCAAGAAACTTTCCCAAAGATAATACATTGCTAAAGTCAACAGTTTTGACGCAATCTTAAAAAACCCCTTTTTGCTCTTTGGGACCACTGTGTCCCGGCTGAAAGGTTGAAATTCCGTATAACCTTTTTGAATGAGAAAACTGAAAACGTTGTTTTTTTAAATGGTAATGTTGCATCCCTAAAATATAATTCTGCTTCCAAGCATACCATCATATCCAATACGTTACCTTTTTGTTTTTTTTTTCAGGCTGTTGGATCAGATAGAAATATCTCCGAAGTTGTTCTTGATCATCGAGCAAACTTTCTTTATTCTTTAGTTAGGATGTATCACGGTAATTTCAACGTTATATATGAGCATACCATCGCAGATTGTAATCAAACTAAATTTTCGGATAAAGTGTACAACATAATGGAAAGCTACTTGCCACTATTGCAGTATAATGGAAACATTTTCCAAAATGTGTCCAGTTTGAAAATACCTAAAGTAAGTATACATTCCACTTTTAATAAAAGTCAGCGGTAGATAACTTGATTTGCGTTTGAAATAACAGCTTTTTTGGTTCAGTGTATACCCAGTTGATACAAGTGTTTTTTTCTACTGCTTGAAATTTGATTGATTTTTTTGAGTTAAACCACCGCTAGTTCCACAGTTTGATTTCCATTCAGTGAATGGAAACAGTTTTCATATCAAGCTTAGTTTACTTTGCAATACATCTGCAAGTTGTGCAAGCCAGGATCTCACAGCCCCTCACGCTACTGTCATCAACACGCCACTCAAAGAAAATGACAAAAAGCTAATGCGCAGCGGACACCTGTTCTGGTGCTTCAGGATGTAACCCGTCAGGGTAACAATTTAGCACTGGGTGGAAATATACCTATTTGTGCGTACTCTCTCCGTAGAGTGTATTGTTATTGCAACATAACTCACCGCTGTTCATTATGCTCGTGCATGTTTTTGATGTAAATTTCGTTTAAATAATAGTTCATGAACGTTGTTTTTAGTCCAGATAGGTGCAGTAATTTTTGTTGTACACTTGTAGATAAATAACATAGGGATTAGTTAGGTCACCGTTCTCCTTTTGCTGTTCAATTGGTTTCTGGACTGCAAGGGCGATGACCGAGGCGGTCTGTCGATTTTGTTTTGGTCTGGTGGAAGGCGGCCATCGGAGTGATAAGTTAGATAGTAATGAACCACGGCAACGAGAAGACGTCGTCGATAATTTTTGCGATAGTTTACCGCCACAAGAACAGTAGTGAAGTGCGCGTGTGAGACGGAAACAAAACCCGTCAGAAAGTGCCGGCCCGTGGCTCGGGTACTCGTTGGTTTTGTGGTGCTGGATCGCCGTCGGGGGAAGCTAATTACCAAGGAGTTTTCGCTTCCCCGGCTAACCGTGAAGGATTCAGACGCACCAAACTGCCCTCGCTGTAAGGATAAGCCGAAGGAGCCTTGCTCTCCTTCCCAGTCAATAGCCAAGGAGGGCGAAGCAGGGTGGACAGCGGCTCCCCCTGGGAAGAACACTGAGGTGTCTTCCGGGATTCTTTGCGGGGAGCAAAGAATCCGGTGATTCATCACCACCGTCGCTAGGTAGGTTCCAACAAATGAGCCTTGCTCACCTCCCTAGCTAATAGACAAGGACCGCTGTCGGAGCAGCCAGCTGTGATACCAGACCGGCCGTTGTTGTCTCGGCCGTACGGAGAAACTCGCCCGTCAGTTCGTCAGCAGTTACCAACGAAGCAGTGTAGTGCGCAGTGAAGGGGATCGGTGGATTTAACAGTAAAGTTAAATTTATATTTGTTTGTTTACCTTTTTGTTTAGATACGAAAATCCGAAATTCCAGTAGAAGCATCTAGGCCGCCCTGAAAAGAAGAGTTCGCCGGGGAATCAGAACCCGAGTAGTGGGCAAACCGCTACTTACATTTGGTGCACAGCGCAAAACACATTGAAAAAAATATTTTCCAAATTTTGGAAAATATTTTATTCTTCCGGATTGTGGATGCTTCTACTAAAATTAAGGATTTTCGTAGAACAGTGGTGAGGTTTCTTCCGTAATATTTTTCCGCGGTCGTATTCATTTTGTTTACATTTTTTTGGTATTTTTTATTTTTCGTAATTTTTTGTCCGAATTTGTGAACTGAGTTGGTTGTGGTTGATCTGCCGGACGAGTTGTTTAAAGGTTGTTGTCATTCAGTTAGTCGCGGTGGCTAATTGCCTTGTTCTCTCAATCCGATTCGAGACATTTTGGTGCAATTCGTTTACCTGAAATTTTAAGGGAATCGTTAGCAAGTGAAAAATCGGAAATAATAACGAATCAGTATTTACATGCGTTGTATCTTGGTGATTTCATCCAATATAGCACGAGTTATTACAGCGTTGGAGAAATTTAACCAACCGTGTGTGTTCATGCGAATCGATCATTTGCATTTCGATGAGCTGGATTTAGGCTTGCTAGCTCGAGGCATTGTTATCTCTCCTGATTCGGATCTTTCGGGTGTCCAGCGGCAGCGGCGTCTTCGGGGAATTTTGTCGCATCAGCGGTCGACTCGGAAGGAATTGGTCCGTACTTTTCGGGGTGACGTGGATGAAGAAAAGAAGATCTGCCTTGGTAAACTACTAACAATCAAGGAAGATCTCCAGTACCGGTGTTCAAACAAGGAGATTTGCCGAACACGGTTGCTTCATTTGGGGTCTCGGCTCCAGGTTATCCGAAGTTATGCGGCAGGGGAGGTCAACCAATAAATTTCAGGGTTGTTAGAGGATGTTCTTGCAGTTTAGGACAGTCATTTCAGTGACGAACAGGCAGCACTTCCTCTCGACAACCAACAGGGGGTGGATGGAGAAATTTTGGGAGATTTGTTGAGTACAGACGTACCTGCAATTCTACAGGGATCCATTCCTTCCGATAACCAAGGATCTTTTTCTAAACAGCTCGTAGGAGACGACCTGTTGCGTATCTTGTGCGAGATGAGGGACTAGATTCGATAATTGCGACAGCAATCCGATGATAATAAAGCCCTAGCGTCTCAGGGGTCTGATGCTTTTTCAAAAGCTACTGAAACGCTAATGGGTGGGATTGCTTCACTGACAACAATTTCTTCAGTTTTGAGTAAGACGGCTCAAGAAGTTGTCTCACATCGTGAATCCGTCAGTGAACTTCTGGCACTAGTACATCAGAAGGAAAGTGCTCCCGAGATGGATCTGCAGACCGATGTGGAAGATTTGTGTTTGTGGCGCCCAGTCCCGATCAATTTGTGTTGAAGGGAGGATTCTCGGATCAACAAAATTTTGTGTCCATTACTTCCAATCGAGAAACCGAAAGAAAATACCGGATACTCTTCGATATCCAAGAACGCGGGAAACGGATCGATGGCAGCCCCAAAGAATTACTCGCGAAACCCGCAACGCGTCGCTGATTGGAAAATTCGGAAGTATGCTGGAACTGATGAAGGAACAGGACTAAATGAATTTTTGGACACCGTAGCGAGTTACGCTGTGTGTGAACAAATGTGCGAAGACGAACTTTTCAATTCTGCGATGCATTTGTTCACTGACAATGCTTTGAACTGGTATCAGGCTAAGCGTGCCGGCAGATGGGCAACGAATCTTTCCAGGAATATTTCCTGGAAATAGAGAAAATATTTCGTGCTATGACGGTTCCAATGGCACCGAGCGAAAAACTCGACGTGCTCAAGCGGAACCTGAAAGCCGACTATAAAGAAATGCTAATTCTCAGGCCAGTGAACACGCTCTCGGAATTAATGAGTTTTGGTAAATCAATCGACGCCTCCAAGACGCCAATTTATCAGAAAGTTTTTGGTTCTTCTCGGGAAGTTGCTGCTTATTCTGATAGTCCACCACAAAACAAACAAAAACAAATCAGCAAAACCAGAAGGGAGGTGGACAGAATAACGGCAACGCAAAATCCAAAACGTTTTGGAACAAGAATGCCAAACCGGCAGGTCTTGATTCAAGCAAGCCTCCTGACAACCAGAAAAAGAAACAGCAAGGGAATCAGAACGGCAAGAATCTCGAGGGAAACAGAATCAGAAACAAGTCGAACCACCGCAGAAACCTCTAATCTGTCTGGAGTATTTGGTGGAAAAGCATCGTCCTTCCGGGCTCAGCGTCTGCTACAATTGTGGAGACAAAGGACATGAATATGAGGATTGCTGAAAACCAAAGCGGGTCTTCTGCATCGTGTGTGGGTTTAAAGGATTTGATGTTTCTCATTGCCTTTACTGCCTAAAAACGAGATCAGAACCAACTGAAGTCGCAGTTGGCAGTAAAGCAGCGCTCCAAAGAACAACTAATAATCCATCCCCAGATTTACGACAGTTTTAGACCGGCTCGTCATGAGAACTATGATAATTCGTTGTCTGTCGAAACCATCGTCCTTGACGACCTGTTCGATAACCGTCTATTTGCAATTGTCGCAGTGTACGGCAAATCTTCCAAAGCCCTGTTCGACAGTGCACAGTGGTCCAGATTGCTAATTTAGGAGGAATTTTTACTTTCTGACAAACCTGTATAATTTAGCCGTATCATGTCTTAGGATGAATTTGTGTACATCAGAAGATGCTTCTTTTTATTGGAATAGTTATTAGGGTGGTTCTAATTTATCTAAAATACGAAAATAAACTTTTTACTGTTGAAAGATAGAGCTCCACAGTCTTCCACAAAGTTGTAAAGTAACTTATTTTGAATAAATTTGTTGAATATATTAAAGCTCTATCTCTTTTAGTTTTTGTTATACAAGAAAATTAAAAAAAAAAGATTTGGATGTTCCTGAAAAAACGTATTTTTAGTATAACTTTCGTATCTTTTACTTTTTGTTAACACAACCTTTGAACAGCTTCTTGAAAACTTCAAGCCGAGTATTTTTCTCCAAGACACCGAAGGTCTAACTTTTTTCTTTAAAAAGTTATGGACACTTTTTGTTAAAAAATAGCCTTTTTCAAGGCTCAATCTCGCTGATGCTGGCACCTAAAATTGAATACTGTTTCAACCACATGAAAGACCATACTTTTTAGTATATTTAGCAAAAATTGGCGAACACGATATTTTTTTAAAATTTGCAATTTAGATTTAAAGTTTGTAGTTTTGCAGGTTCAACGCATTAACGCATTTACACACATATCGTTGTATTATGAAAAAAGCCACTTTCAAATGTCATTCTCTCATCGCAGCAAGCTTTGCATAAGTGAAACGACTGTCAAAAAATGTTTTCTGATTTTATGCGATTTAAATAAAACTAGTAAATATGGATATTAGTCGAAGAGAGTTGGCGAATTTTCTTATCACTGGTAAAAAGACAGATGAACAGCTTAAGTTAATTACAAGTAGTAATCCAAATGTAAAATTGAGACTTGTTAATGTTCGAAAGAAATTTTATATTTTGTTAAAACAACCTTTGAACAGCTTTTAGATAACTTCAATCCACGTTTTTTCATAACTCTGAAAGTCTAACTTTGTTCTTTCAAAAGTTATGGAAACTTTTCGCTCATAAATAGCCCTTTTCCAAATGTCATTATCTCTGATTGGGGCAAATAAAGTAAGTTCGGATTGAACCATAGAAAAGAACATACTTTTAAGTATATTTGAGCAAAAATTGGAAAATATTATTTTTTAAAACAAGTAATTTTAAATTTATTCGCCAAAGTTTTAAATTTTGTCGCATAGCGACATAAAAGAAATTGCCTAAAGCCTTTGGATTTCCTTTTCTGTTTTGCTTACATATCAACAATACAGAATGTGTTCATTAAAGATAATTTGGCTATAAAAACAATTTATGATTTATATAAGGAGAATTTATTCAATGCCAACTAATTCAAAAGTAGATGCATTGCATTTTCAGGTATATCCAGCGGTGCTCGTTGAATTCGACGTTTACATTTAAGAGAAATTATAGGATCTGATGAAACAAGAAGTCTCTTGAAAACGTCATCAGGATTGACGAGTCGATCGAATTTGCGTGCGTGGAATTCTCGGAATCTGCGAATACTTTTATTCCTGGTTTCTTGAACTTCTTCACTGCACATACTTACTGGCAGCATGTTATGTTAAATAATGCTTCCTCCATGGACCAGGATTTTATGCACGGTTGGTGAGAGAGCGTGCCAGCCATACGGGTGTACATAAAGCAATCGTGTTACATAGTTGGAACCTGTGTACATTTTTCGCGACATGTCAAGCCACCCGTACATTCACGCTCTGCTGAAAATGTCTCATGTCTCAAACAGGTTAGCTTCCAAGCTTCGATGGTTGGTCTCGTGACATGTCATGGAATTTAAATGCGTCATCGGTCTTGAGACTGGTCATGAGGATAATTTACCTGTCGCGCGTAAGGCGATACCAGTCACAAAGTTTACGAACCTGTACAAAGATGAACATTTTGTTATGGTTTGCTAGTTTGACCTGTATCTTAGTCTTGATCGTTTAAGTACCGTGCAGTGGCAGATAAACGGAATGGTAGACGCTATATAAATTCAATTATTTTGAACTTTTTTCAACTTTTTGATAATAAATGTTGCGAGTTACGAGGAGTTGAAAATCAATAGTTTTAGACATTTTAAACGCACACTGGGAAGTAAATGCGTCAAAATCGAAAATTTTTCCACTTTTCACACATAAATATTGTTTGTTATTGCGAGTTACGAGGAGTTGAAAATCAATAGTTTTAGACATTTTAAACGCACACTGGGAAGTAAATGCGTGAAAATCGAAAATTTTTCAAGTTTTCTGCAGACAAATATTTTTTGTTACTACGAGTTACTATGAGTTGAAAATCAATAGTTTTAGACATTTTAAACGCACACTGGGAAGTAAATGCATCAAAATCGAAAATTTTTCAACTTTTCACAGACAAATATTGTTTGTTATTGCGAGTTAAGAGATGTTGAAAATCAATAGTTTTAGACATTTTAAACGCACAAGGGGAAGTAAATGCGTCAAAATCGAAAAATTTTCAAATTTTCACAGACAAATATTTTTTGTTATTGCGAGTTACTAGGAGTTGAAAATCAATAGTTTTGACATTTTAAACGCACACTGGGAAGTAAATGCGCCAAAATCGAAAAAATTTCAAGTTTTCACAGACAAATATTTTTCGTTATTGCGAGTTACTAGGAGTTGAAAATCAATAGTTTTAGACATTTTAAACGCACACTGGGAAGTAAATGCGTCAAAATCGAAAAAATTTCAACTTTTCACAGACAAATATTGTTTGTTATTGCGAGTTAAGAGATGTTGAAAAACAATAGTTTTAGACATTTTAAACGCGTAAATGCGTCAAAATTGATTTTTTTATCTTTTTACAGATAAATATTGTGTTATTGCGAGTTACGAGGATTTGAAAATCAACAGTTTTAGGCATTTTAAACGCACAATGGGAAGTAAATGCGTCAAAATTGAAAAAATTTCATCTCTTCACAGATAAATATTGTTTGTTATGGCGAGTTACGAGGAGTTGAAAATCAATAGTTTTAGACATTTTAAACGCACACTGGGAAGTAAATGCGTCAAAATCGAAAAAAAATCAAGTTTTCACAGACAAAATGCACAACGGGAAGTAATTTCGACAAAATGGAAATTTAAAAATGCGTTTGAAACTAGAGGTGTGCCCAGCGCCGCCGGGCCGACGGTTGCAGGTAAAAATAGTAAGCACGCCCGGCCCGCATACCTCTATTTAAAATGTCCAAAACTATTGATTTTCAACTCCTCGTAACTCGTACTAACAAACAATGTTTATCTGCGAAAAGTTGAAAAATTTTCGATTTCGACGCATTTACTTCCCAATGTGCGTTTAAAATGTATAAAAATATTAATTTTGAACACCTCTTAACTCGCAATAACAAACAATGTTTATCTGCGAAAAGTATAAATTTTTCGATTTTGTCGCATTTTCTTCCTAGTGTGCGTCTAAAATGTCTAAAACTATTGATTGTCAACACCTCTTACCTCGCAATTACAAACAATGTTTATCTGCGAAAAGATGAAAATTTTTCGATTTTGATGCATTTACTTCTCAGTGTGCGTTTAAAATGTCTAAAACTATTGATTTTCAACTCCTCGTAACTCGCAATAACAAACAATGATATTTTCGAAAAGTTGAAAAATTTTCGATTTGGACGCATTTACTTCCCAGTGTGCGTTTAAAATGTCTAAAACTATTGATTTTCAACTCCTCTTAACTCGCAATAACAAACAATGTTTATCTGTGAAAAGTTGAATTGTTTTCGATTTTGACGCATTTACTTCCTAATGTGCGTTTAAAATGTCTAAAACTATTGACTTTCAACACCTCTTAACTCGCAATAACAAACAATGTTTATTTGTGAAATGTTGAAAGAAATACAATTATCTCATTTTCTATATTTCCAATTATCCGCAAAAGTACGGTATTCAATATTTAACCCATTTTCAATACCGGTTCTTTGTCGACATGTCACATAACAAGCAAACCTGTTTTTCTATTGTCGCGACCGTTCGCAAACGAACACACATGTCACAGTTCAGTAAATGTACAGCCGCTTGACAAACCAGTTTTGTATTGAAACATGTACAAATTTTATAACATGTCACGGGGAAAATGTATCGTGTCATAGTACACGCGTTAGTGTCACATGTCGCAAGAATCCGCAACTTGTACATGTCACGAGCAAACTTGAGACCAGTCACCAGATAACTGGTCATAACCATGACATTTTCCATGATCGTGTATCTTCGGCGTAACTCCGGTAAGCATCCGCGTTGATTCCCAATTTGCTGATGATGATTGTTAACAGCACATACAAACGTTCTAACAACATTTCGTCCAACCCGGTTTCTTCTGCAACGACATCTCGGTTTCTGAAAAATTTTCGAGCTGTGTTACCATCGTTAGAATTTCTGCCACCTGGTAAAGGTTCGCTAATAAATTCTCCTTATATAAATCATAAATTGTTTTTATAGCCTAATTATTTTTAATGAACACATTCTGTATTGTTGATATGTAAGCAAAACAGAAAAGGAAATACAAATGCTTTAGGCAATTTCTTTTATGTCGATGCGACAAAATTTAAAACTTTGATTAATAAATTTAAAATTACATGTTTAAAAAAATAATATTTTCCAATTTTTGCTCAAATATACTTAAAAGTATGTTCTTTTCTATGGTTCAATCCGAACTTACTTTTATTTGCCCCCATCAGAGATAATAACATTTGGAAAAGGGCTATTTATGAGCGAAAAGTTTCCATAACTTTTGAAAGAACAAAGTTAGACTTTCAGAGTTATGAAAAAAAAAACGTGGATTGAAATTTCCTAAAAGCTGTTCAAAGGTTGTTTTCACAAAATATAAAATTTCTTTCGAACATTAACAAGTCTCAATTTTACATTTGGATTACTACTTGTAATGAACTTAAGCTGTTCATCTGTCTTTTTACCAGTGATAAGAAAATTCGCCAACTCTCTTCGACTAATATCCATATTTACTAGTTTTATTTAAAACGAATAAAATCAGAAAACATTATTGCCTTTCTCATATAAAGAAAGGCTATGCAATCACTGTAAAAATCGACTTTTTAACGGAGGCCCGGAGGGCCGAGTGTCATACACCATTCGAATCAGTTCGTCGAGATGTATGTGTGTGTGTCATTTAAACTCACAATTTTCTCAGAGATGGCTGAACCGATTTTCGCAAACTTAGTTTCATCTGAAAGGTATAACGCTCCCATAAGCTGCTATTGAATTTTTAGTTGATCCGACTTCCGGTTCCGGAGTTACGGGTTGAAGAGTGCGGTCACACAGCAAATTCCCATATAAACTGGTACCACCATGATGTTAAAATGATGTAAAACATATTAAAATTGATGTAACATTACTCTAGTTTGCGGGTCTAGATCACTAATGATCAATTAAAGCAGCTTTGACCATATTGGCCACCTATGACGGTTCATGACGCCCTCGGGGAACCCGCCAAGTTCCTAAGGTAATATCACCCATTCCCCGACGAATTCTCTACCGATTTTTACAAACTTGATTTCATATGAAAGATACAGTAATACCATTGACTACTGCTGAATTTCATTCGGTTCTGACTCTTGCTTCCGGAGTTACAGGGGTGTTAGTAAGGATAGTTAGTAAGGATACACTGGAATTTCCCACTTTAATCGGTACAATCGTAATACCTCAGAGGCTAAAAACTATTGAAATGGTCACCAAATTACTTCTAATCGCAGATCTAGATCACTGATTGCCAATCAAACATTCTTTGAATATATTATCCACTATCGACGATTCCGGTAGTCCGGAAGGCAAAATATGCAGTTGAGTATTGCATCGCCGCCCCTCCCCCCCGCCTTGCCCTTACACCTCCCTCCTCCATCACTACCCTCCCCTTGGACCACCCTCACGCCCAGGCCCGTAGCCAGGATTTTGTTTCGGGAGGGGCTTAAAATTATTGTATAAATGTAATAATTCTTTTTTACATTTTAACTTCATTCAATTAGCTAGAGATTACTGGGGAGGGAAAGTTATGAAAAATAGAGCCATAGTACTCAAGTGAGAGCAAGGATGTGAAGTAAACAGATCGACCTTTATTTGCAGAAGACAAAAATTAAGCCCGTACGATATTAAGCCTGTTCTAATGACCCTGCCACTTCCGAGTTTTCCGATCTGTTTACTTCAATTCCTTGCTCTCACTTGAGTACTATGGCTCTAATTTTCACAACTTTCCCTACCCAGTAATCTCTAGCTAATTGAATGTCGTTAAAATGTAAAAAGGAAAATGTGACTAACATAGTCGAAATAAAAAAAGGAAAAAATGTAATAATTCTGATGACTTGAGATAGTCATTGGAAACTGAACGTAATTATGATTAGTTCTTAGTGAAAACAATTCCAAAACTAAGACAATAGACACTCAAAAAACCCTAAAATACGTTACCTGTTACATGAAAGGCTATAGTACATCGACGAATTAAATTTGATTATTATTAATTCACAAGTTAGAAATTTCTCTAGTTACAAAAATGAATATTCAAGAGTTCAAAGTATTTAGGGCTGCTTTAAAAATGTTACGAATTCTAGACTACATGTTTACAAGGTGTAGAAGACGCTAAATTGGAATGAGTAGAAAAATATCCAAAAACACGTCTCACGAAATTTTACACTCATTTGCTAATCTGGAGAACGAAACCAACGTTAAGGTTGTCTTCTTGGATAGTAACATATCAGTGTGAAATCCAAGTTTACCGTTGCAAAGAATGTCCAAACAAAGTAAATGTCGAAATTTGCTTTAAATCTTCTGACAAGGTAGGCGATTTGTAGATGCGGAAAATAGGTTCAATTTATATGTTCATGAACAGGCGTCTTGCTACTATTACAAGTTCTGTGACTTCATCCGAAGTTTGCGTTAACTCAACTTTATGAAATTTTCAATTTAAATGATACTGATAATGTCGTAATCATAACAATCCTGAGGAAGAATATTTTTTCATTTTTCTCTCGTGGGGAATGGGTTAAAGACTATCTTCGACAGTATTATCAGGCAACTTAGAATAACTATCTATTTAAGTAGATTCATTTTAGATACTTTTTATATCATTGGACTTAAGAATTAAAAATATCGTAGATTGATTTTCCGAGATCCCTGAAACTATAGTAAAAGTCAAAATGTAAAGTGAGCGCAAAAAACTACTGATTTCACTACAAAGCAAGAATAAGAACCTTAGCTCTATCGACTTTCGGAATCTTGCAAAACCGTTGGAATTTGAAAAGATTACCTAGATTAAGTAAATATTATATTTGAACATTTGAAGGTTTTATTTCGGAATTCGTGGGTTTTTGGACAATGTAAAATATATATATTTCAATGATTTAATCTACTAATGGAAACTATCCAGAATTTGATCTACTGAACGAAACTGCTCAGAACTTGTTCACTAATCGAAAGAAAATTGCTTAGCACTGATTAGTGAATGCTTCTAATGGTAAATTTAACATTGATGAACTAGAAACTAGAAATATAGGTTTAATTTCATAATAATTTCAGCATCACTTGCTTCCGACACATGGAAGAGAACACATCGCATTTACATCTAATTTGCCGAAGAGGCTTTCTTTTAGAGTTGTCTGTTTTTAAATTAAAGCAAACTATCCGTTTCCTGAGAAACTTTTGCAAAACTTTTTGTCAATTCGTTAAACAAATATGTGGACACTACTCTGCTCAGTAATTGGTTTGTTTTTGAATAAAAATAATTAGCTCTTGATTTTTTTACAATCATCCAGATTGGAAGAGATGTATGACTTCTTGAAGAAAGTTGTAATGTTTGTCTGATTACAGGTTTGTTTTACCACTATTTGGGAAAAAGTTTCAAATAAAGTTGTTGCACCTAATGCATCAAAGTTGTGCGAATAACGAAGACGAAATGAGAAGATCAGAGCGCAATTCCGAAACCACTCGTGTTGAGTGTACAGAAAAGATAGAAAAGTGATATTGAATCGATTTGGATTGATCGATTTTTTTCCTCTCTTCTCTCTCTTATTTAAGATTATCTCTCTCATTTTAATTCCATGACGAGCAAAAACAGAACGAAAGACTGTCACATACTGAAGACATGAAATCGAAACACTTATCCCAACTTATTGGCTTATAGATTCAATCAGTCCCAACATTTTAGTCGCGCTTCGTGATTGACTATTGTTTTACCACTTTTTGACCCATTCACTTTTAAAAGAATTTTATTTTACACGTTTGTTGCAGATATCATGGATTTTCGAATTAACAATGTGTTAGTACGGAACGAATTCTTCGTAAAAATGAAATGAAATACTTTTTGTGTAACACAGTACAGTGTGCAGAGTGCACAGTGAGCACTGACCTAATACATAAATCAAAATTGCATGCAATTCAAAAACTTATCATTTAAAAATAACAAACGGGGTCGTGGGTCTTTTATATATTTCCTTATGGGGGTGGGGGGGAGTTGTTCATTTCTATCTCGCTATTGTACATTTCCGTGTCATCATCGCACTTGCTGTCTTCATGTTCGCGAATGTCTGATTTCTTCCTTGCTTCTCGCCCTAAATAATTGCCCATCCGAATGGATTCCATTTCTCCCAAATGTGACATTAATCTGCGAGTAAGCGGCATCCGATCTTGTAGCGGAACATTGGTTTTCTCATCGTCCATATATAGGAGGATCTTAATTATAGCATTGTCACACACACAACCATGTGTTTTAAGTTGTTCGAAATGAATGGTTTCGTCTGGACTAATTTGTTGAGCGCTAAATGCCTGGCACGGTAGAACTCAATAAAGGCGGCTTCCGAAAGTCTAACCTCCATTTACACCTTCAGGAAATGTTCCACATTATGAATGCTCGGTCCTATGCGAATTAATATTTTATAATCACCGTATTTGGCTGGAGCACCACTTCTTGCTTCTACTACTCATTGATCTCGACAGATTACTACAGCAACAATTATAGTAACAGTTTCTTTTATTCTTCAGACAAGGCACTCAATATAAAAGTTATTATTTTTGTCGTTCGCTTCGCACTGGCTCGAGCAAAAGCATAAAGCACACTGAATTTCGTGACCATTGCCTTTGGTGGTTAGAAATTGCCTTCTTCAACTTTTTCTCAATAATTTGTTCAAACCAAATAAGCAACACATTTTGTTAAAAGTCGCCAGTTTTTTTAAATTATTGTTGAAAAATTTCGGGAGGGGCTTTAGCCCCCTAGCCCCCCCTCTAGCTACGTGCCTGCTCACGCCCGCATTTCCTTCATCCACCCCGTATACCGAAATAAGATGAAGTATTTCTGACGCATCCTCCACTCCCACTCTACTAACCCCCCATTCCCTCCACTTTCAAACCCATTCCACCAACATTTCAAAATATAATCACATGAAGATAACATTGAACTCATGCTGATTAAGCTAATTAAATATTATTCTTTTGCCTTTCTCATATAGAAAGGTTATGTAATTGCTTCAAAAACCGACTTTCTAACCGAAGCCCGGAGGGCCGAGTCTCATATAACATTCGACTCAGTTCGCCGAGATCGCAAAATATCTGTGTGTATGTATGTGTGTATGTATGTGTGTATGTATGTATGTATGTCTGTATGTGTGTGTATGTGCGGATTTGTTAACAAAATGTCCACATCGGTTTCTCGGAGATGGCTGAACCGATTTTTACATACTAAGATTTAAATGAAAGGTATAATATTCCCATAGGTTGCTATTGAATTTCATTTTCAACCGACATCTTGTTCCGGATTACGAGTTGAAGAGTATGGTTACAAAACAAAATTTGTTGATTTGTCCACATCAGTTTCTCGGAATTTTCTGAACCGATTTTGACAAATTTTGACGATTTTGATTTTAAATGAAAGGTCCATCAGCTGCTGTTGAATTTTGTGTGGATCCAAGTTCTGGTTCCTGAATTACAGGGTGATACGTACGATCACGCAGCAAATCCCGCTTCTAGCGAATTCTGCGATGAATGTAAAAAGGTGATTTTTTTTTCCAAAATGTCAACACAACTGTTGAGTTTGTAGATCTAGGTCACCAACAATCATTCAAAGTCTCTTTGGTCACTATCGACGGATACGGAAGCATCCAAATTCAAAATAACGGTTATATTGGATTCTCGAAAATGGCTAGACCGATTTGATCAACTTAGTCTCAAATGAAAGGTGCTGCGTCCCCGGAAACTGATATTAAATTCCATCTCCATCCGACTTCCAGCTCCGGAGTTACGGGTTGTGGAGTGCGATTACACAGAAAACTCCGATTCAAACCGATACCGCGATGAATGCAAAAAGGTGCTCTTATATATACTTACCAAGTGCAATAAGAATGAAAGACATTTCCATAATGTTATATTGTACGAACCAGATATAAATCATAGTTTGGAGAAATGAGAAAGGCACATTGCACCTCTAGGTGGATTAAAACAGGTTTTTGACAGTCGTTTCACTTATGCAAAGCTTGCTGCGATGAGAGGATGATATTTGAAAGTGGCTTTTTGCCTTTCTCATATAAAGAAAGGCTATGCAATCACTGTAAAAATCGACTTCTTAACCGAGGCCCAGAGGGCCGAGTGTCATACACCATTCGATTCAGTTCGTCGAGATCGGCAAATGTCTGTGTGTGTATGTGTGTGTGTCATTTAAACTCACAATTTTCTCAGAGATGGCTGAACCGATTTTCGCAAACTTAGTTTCATCTGAAAGGTATAACGCTCCCATAAGCTGCTATTGAAATTTTAGTTGATCCGACTTCCGGTTCCGGAGTTACGGGTTGAAAAGTGCGGTCACTCAGCAAATTCCCATATAAACTGGTACCACCATGATGTTCAAATGATGTAAAACATATTAAAATTGATATAACATTACTCTAGTTTGCGGGTCTGGATCACTAATGATCAATTAAAGCAGCTTTGACCATATTGGCCACCTATGACGGTTCATGACGCCCTCGGGGAACCCGCCAAGTTCCTAAGCTAATATCACCCATTCCCCACCGAATTCTCTACCGATTTTTACAAACTTGATTTCAAATGAAAGATACAGTAATACCATTGACTACTGCTGAATTTCATTCGGTTCTGACTCTTGCTTCCGGAGTTACAGGTGTGTTAGTAAGGATACACTGGAATTTCCCATATAAATCGGTACAATCGTAATACCTCAGAGGCTAAAAACTATTGATATGGTCACCAAATTACTTCTAATCGCAGATCTAGAGCACTGATTGCCAATCAAACATTCTTTGAATATATTATCCACTATCGACGATTCCGGAAGTCCGGAATTCCGGGCATATTCCACAATTAAAGTCACATCGGTTCTTCGGTGATGACTGAACCGATTTTTTCAAACCAAGTCTCAAATGGAAGGCAAAATATGCAGTTGAGTATTGCGTCGCCGCCCCTCCCCCCCTTGCCATGCCCTTACACCTCCCTCCTTCATCGCTCCCCTCCCCTTGGACCACCCTCACGCCCGCATTTCCTTCATCTACCCCGTATACCGAAATAAGATGAAGGATTTCTGACGCATCCTCAACTCCCACTCTACTAACCCCCATTCCCTCCACTTTCAAACCCATTCCACCAACATTTCAAAATATAATCACATGAAGATAACATTGAACTCATGCTGATTAAGCTAATTAAACATTATTCTTTTGCCTTTCTCATATAGAAAGGTTATGCAATTGCTCCAAAAACCGACTTTCTAACCTAGGCCCGCAGGGCCGAGTCTCATATACCATTCGATTCAGTTCGCCGAGATCGCAAAATATCTGTATGTATGTATGTGTGTATGTATGTATGTATGCATGTATGTATGTATGTATGTATGTATGTATGTATGTATGTGTGTATGTATGTATGTATATATGTATGTATGTATGTGTGTATATGTGCGGATTTGTTAACAAAATGTCAACATCGGTTTCTCGGAGATGGCTGAACCGATTTTTACAAACTAAGATTCAAATGAAAGGTATAATATTCCCATAGGTTGCTATTGAATTTCATTTTCAACCGACATCTTGTTCCGGATTACGAGTTGAAGAGTATGGTTACAAAACAAAATTTGTTGATTTGTCCACATCGGTTTCTCGGAATTTTCTGAGCCGATTTTGACAAACTTGATTTTAAATGAAAAGTCCATCAGCTGCTGTTGAATTTTGTGTGGATCCGAGCTCTGGTTCCTGAATTACAGGGTGATACATACGATCACGCAGCAAATCCCGATTCTAACGAATTCTGCGATGAATGTAAAAAGGTGAAATTTTTTCCAAAATGTAAACACAACTGTTGAATTTGTAGATCTAGGTCACCAACAGTCATTCAAAGTCTCTTTGGCCACACTGGCCACCATCGACGGAGCCGGAAGCATCCAAATTCAGAATAACGATTATATACCAATATATTATATTCTCAAAAATGGCTAGACCGATTTGATCAACTTAGTCTCAAATGAAAGGTGTTGCGTCCCCGGAAACTGATATTAAATTCCATCTCCATCCGACTTCCGGCTCCGGAGTAACGGGTTGTGGAGTGCGATCACATAGAAAACTCCGACTCAAACCAATACCGCGATGAATGCAAAAAAGTGCTCTTATATATACTTATCAAGTGTAATAAGAATGAAAGACATTTCCATAATGTTATATTGTACGAACCAGCTGAGAAAGGCACAATTGCACCTCTAGGTGGATTAAAACAGGTTTTTCATAATACAGCGATATGTGTGTAAATACGTTAATGCGTTGAACCTGAAAGTATGGTCTTTCATGTGGTTGAAACAGTATTCAATTTTAGGTGCCCGCATCAGCGAGATTGAGCCTTGAAATAGGCTATTTTTTTAACGAAAATTGTCCATAACTTTTTTTAAAAAAAAGTTGAACCTTCGGTGTCTTGGAGAAAAATACCCGGCTTGAAGTTTTCAATAAGCTGTTCAAAGATTGTGTTAACAAAAAGTAAAAGATGATAAAGTTATACTAAAAAAACGTTTTTTCAAGAATACCCTAATTTTTTTTTTAATTTTCTTGTATAACAAAAACTAAAAGAGATAGAGCTTTAATATATTCAACAAATTTATTCAAAATAAGTTACTTTACAGCTTTGTGGAAGACTGTGAAGCTCTATCTTTCATCAGTAAAAAGTTTTTTTTCGTATGTTAGATAAATTAGAATCACCCTAATAACTATTCCAATAAAAAGAAGCATTTTCTGATGTACACAAATTCATCCTAAGACATGATACGGCTTAATTATACAGGTTTGTCAGAAAGTAAAAAATCCTCCTAAATTAGCGATCTGGACCACTGTGCAGTGGTAGTAACGCCACGATTATAACTAAAAAGCTATACCAAAAGTTTTCGAAAAGTCCCTTGAAAAGTTTGGAACGACCATTCGACCTACGTTCCGCAAACGGTCAATCCTTACCAATCATTGGACAAGCATATCTCCCGTATACTTTTCAAAATTTGACCAAGGTCCTATGCACTCTTGTAGTAGAGCATCTGACCGTCAATTCCGTTCTAGGTATGGACTTTTGGCGCGCCTTTAGGATTTCTCCTGAGATACAAAACTGTGCTCTGTTGAACTCAGGTCAGGAACCGGAAGACGACAAAGAAGATGAAGTACCGCGTGAGTCGATACTCACTTCGGAACAGTTAGCGCGCGTAGAAGAAGTAAAGAAGTATTTCCAGGGAGTAGAGCCCGTAAAGCTAAGCCCAACCTCATTCACAGAGCACAGGATTGTCATCAAAGATGAATTCCAAGGTGCGGTACCCGTTTGCCGATATCTTTATCACATGAGCCCAAAGCAACTGTCTAAGGTCTGGAAAGAAGTTGACCAATGGCGGTTTATAGGAATTATCGAGGAGTCTGATTCGGATTGGTCGCTTAATATTGTGGCTGTCACGAAACCAGACGACGATTTAATTCGCCTTTGTCTAGACGCTAGGCCTCTCAATGAGCGTACTGTATGGGATGCATACCCTCTGCCCCACTCTGGGCGAATATTGAAGCGAAGCCCCGCTACTCTGGCGCGACTGATGGACCAGGTTCTTGGACGAGGTAAATGGGAACCTTATGTTTTTGTTTACATAGATGATATCATCGTGGGAGGGGGGGGGGGGGGAAGGGGAGGAATAATCTTCCGGTCATCACATCGTACGCTTTGGTATTCTTAATATGTATAACAAACATGAAGATGTGACACAAGGCGCCAAGAACGCACTAAAATCCTGTCAATCCTATTTTTCATTGGATTGTCTGCTCTAAATATATTACCAGCGGACCATTCATAAATGATGTTGGATATTGACAATAGGGGAAGAGCGTCACGTAACGAGATAAAAACTAAAAATGAATTTTAGACGTATCAGCGGATCAGGGATAAAAAAAACGCACAACATTGTTTATGAATGGCCCCCAAACAACGAATATTCCATAACGAATATCACGTAACATCGGTGACAGAGCATTGGGATCAAGGCCAAGTCCCCCTGGGTCGTGCAAACCTGAGAAGCAACATTAAATTGATAGCAGACGTCCATTTATTTTCATTTTGTTTTGTTTTGTCTTATCATTTGTTTCTCCTGCTATGATGTGTGCGGATCGATCATGACGGCCAAGGAAACGGAAAGCCAGTGGCCCAAACAGATCAGGAACAGGAGGGAGGACTACGAACAAGGGAATGGACAACAGAGGAGAAATCGTTTACTTATTTATTATAACTACGATACTAATCACAATTATTTTGTTTTTCTTGTTTCGTTTCAGCAAACCAAAATCTATACGGACTAGCACATACGAACAGTTAGGCTTTGTAGGTTCTCATCTTGACAGAGTCTAGATGGGCGGATGAACGTCTGCCAGTGGGTGGGCTGAGAAATGACAATGACACTGTACGAGATGGCGCTGGGCCTGTGGCCTTCGACTGGCATGGTCCATTCTCATTGGTTCGGAAGTCTTCTTGGCTGGTTGGTAGATATGTGCTCCTACTTGCAAGTTGATCAATTCGCTTGGGTGGGGGACATGTGGATCCTACTAGTTGTCGACTCTTTTGATCGTGAGTATGAGGCTAGTTCAGGAAAGGAGTGCAGAACTGGCACCTAAGAGATAGTTAATTATTCAGGACTTGTTCTTATGATTATTAAACTCGATCAAGCACACCGGCTCTCAGAAATGATAAGCAACCCTTTCGGGTCGGTGTGGTCTGTTCGAGTTGAACCAGGCGGACATTCGTTTCGAGCAAACTTTATGTGGATAAATATTGCTTACGCCTTTATTGGCAGAGATTCTTTTTAACGAAATCCTAAAATACCTTCACTGGTATAGCTACTCAGGATAATAATAATAGAAAAATTAAGGGTTTGCCTGGTCCATAATGTAATGAATATGTATATTGACTAGAACAGAGATAATCGAGTTATGTTATAAGATAAAGAAGAAACAGCACAATTGTAGAAAAAGTATTCGCGAGTAAGGACTAATAATACTGCTAGTATGTTTACCGTTTCAATTAATAGTCGATTGATCCGCTTCGGACCTAGGAGACAAAAAGGAGATTAGGAAGAGACAGAAGCGGATTCAATGCGAAATTTTCCAATATGACGTTGACCTCAAGGCGATGGTAGGATGATTTTCCATAGGATGACAGACTAGATGACACGACGTTACACGCTCTAAACTTGCGCCAAATAGTTTGTAGTTTGTATGTTTACCGTTTCAATTAATAGTCGATTGATCCGCTTCGGACCTAGGAGACAAAAAGGAGATTAGGAAGAGACAGAAGCGGATTCAATGCGAAATTTTCCAATATGACGTTGACCTCAAGGCGATGGTAGGATGATTTTCCATAGGATGACAGACTAGATGACACGACGTTACACGCTCTAAACTTGCGCCAAATAGTTTGTATGTATGTATGAATGTAAGCCCGTATGTATGCCTTTTTTTTACAATGGAGAAGACCTTTATGTCCTAGCCCAGTACACGTGCTATTGGTAGGGTCCAATCTACCACACGGGGTGCACCGGGGGCGTGTCGGACTCGAATGGTGACCAGCCATTAATACCGACTAAACTCCATTGGGCTCCGCCATCATTCCTCCCAGGAACTACCTCTCGGTATTACTTCTGGGGGGATGGGTGTACTAAATGTACTCATTCACTCTCACTCACGCGTTCATACATCCTGTATGAGGCTTACTTGGGTGCTCTCTCAATCGCACTTTGATTCACTCTCAAACACTCCCACATGAGGCTGACTTTTGTGCTCACCTTTTACGTTCCATGCGAGGCTGACTTGTGTGCTCACCTTACTCATTCCTTGCTAGGCTTACTTTTGTGCTCGCCCCACCCATACCATGTGAGGATGACTTGGGTGCTCACCCTATCACCTGATTCACTCTCAATCGTGCCACTCTATTGTACCTTTGTCACTCCCCCTGGCATCCCATGTGGGACATTTTTCTTAGGCCCCACTTCTGACATACCATGCGAGGCTGACTTGTGTGCTCACCTTTTTCATTCCTTGCTAGGCTGACTTTTGTGCTAGCCTCTACCATACCTGTGAGGCTGACTTTTATGCTCACCCTTAACATGCCGTGTGAGACTGACTTGGATGCTCACCCTTTCACTCCTCTGCCACGCCATGAGGCATCGATAGCTAAGTTCCAACATACTACGCTATGACCCTCCCGTCTTGGCATGAGGCAGTCCACTTATACGCCTATACACTCACTCTTCTGTCTTGCTTCGGGGTGGCTGGGTTTACCCCTTACGCGGTTGCCATTCGCTGCGCCAAACCTGCCTCGGCATGAACAGACCATTCACTCCCTTTTTTGCGCTTGGCTTTTTTGCTCCAGCTAACCAATCACTAGCCGTGCCCGTCGTCTGTTGCTCGGTTCGCCAGATTACCTGTAGCCTACTGGCAATCTGGATGGTAGCAGCCGAGACTGCGTTCCACTTCTCCACTGATTGACACATCCGCTGAATAAGGGTATCAGGGGTTGTGTCCCAGCCACAGACGTCAAGCATTGCTCTTCTTTCGACGTCGAACCGATGACATACGAACAGTATGTGTTCGGCAGTTTCATCTACACCTGGGCAGTCCGGGCAGACTGGGACCTCCGCATGCCCGAACCTGTGGAGGTACTGACGGAAACAGCCATGGCCTGACAGGAATTGTGTCAGGTGGAAGTGAACTTCTCCATGGGGTCTTCCCACCCAGCTCGATATGTTAGGTATCAGCCGGTGGGTCCACCTACCTTTCGAGGAGTTGTCCCACTCACGCTGCCATCTGGCGACCGAGGTCACCCTGATGCGCTCGCGGGCTCCCCTATTTCCACGTAGCTCAAAGCACTCCTCATCTTCCCGAATGACCAGCCCGACTGGCGTCATGCTCGCTATCACGCAGGATGCATCGTGTGATACCGTGCGGTAGGCAGATAACACTCTGAGGCACATCACGCGGTAGGTGCTCTCCAGTTTCTGTAGGTAACTGGTTACCCTCAGTGCTCTTGACCATGACGGGCCGCCGTACCTGAGGATAGATACGGCAACGCCTGCCAGTAACCTACGTCTACTGGCGCACACCTTTGAGCTGTTGGACATCATTCTCGATAGAGCCGCAACAGCAGTCGACGCTCTCTTGCATGTATAGTCGACATGGCTGCCGAAGGTCAGCTTGTCAACTATAATGACTCCGAGAGACTTCAGACTTCGCTGTGAAGTGATCGCGACTTCTCCCACATGGATAACTGCATGTTGTGCCGACTTGCGGTTGTTGACGATAACTACCTCCGTCTTATGATGAGCGAGCTCCAGGCCTCTCGCGCTCATCCATTCCTCCACCGTGCTAATCGCGTCTTCTGCAGTTAGTTCTACCTAAGGAATTGACTCCCCGTAGACCTCCAAGGTTACGATCTTGACCCCAGGAGGGAACTTCAGTCTCAGAACCCCGTCATACATGAGGTTCCATAGCACCGGGCCTAGGATCGAGCCCTGCGGGACTCCGGCGGTAATCGGAACCCTTTTCTGACCGGCATCGGTCTCGTATAGCAGTACGCGGTTCTGGAAGTAACTTTCCAAGATCCGGTACAGACCCACCGGTAGGCTAAGCCTGTGTAACGAGAGCGCGATGGCATCCCAGCTTGCGCTGTTGAATGCGTTCTTCACGTCAAGTGTCACTAACGCACAGTATCGAATACCTCGCCTTTTTCGTTGGATCGCTATCTCGGCAGTATTTATCACTGAGTTGAGAGCGTCCACTGTGGACTTACCCTTCCGAAAGCCAAACTGGTTGCTTGACAGACCGTCCGTACCTTCCACGTACGGGGTGAGCCTGTTGAGGATGATCCTCTCAAGCAGTTTGCCAGTCGTGTCGATCAGACAGATTGGTCTGTACGCCGATGCGTCGCCTGGCGGCTTCCCGGGCTTCGGCAACAGCACCAATTTCTGCCTTTTCCATCTATCGGGGCACTCGTCAAGACATCTCTGCATAGCTAGCCTGAACATGTTCGGGTTCGCTATGATCGCTGCCTTGAGAGCATTGTTTGGAACTCCATCCGGCCCTAGAGCTTTGTTCATTGCTAGGGATTTAGCCACTGCGAGTAGTTCTTCATTCGTCACTGGAGCCACCATTTCGACCGTGCTCGCACTGTCTCGTAGTGTAGGTGGCCAGGGGCTTGTGGCTCGAGACGGGAAGAGTACTTCGATAATCGTTGCCAACCGGTCCGGAGACCGTTCTGGAGGTGAGGAGCCCCCTTTGGTCTTGGCCATCACAATCCGGTAGGCGTCACCCCACGGATTCGCGTTGGCACTCTCACACAGGTTGTCGAAACACGCTCGCTTGCTGCTTTTAATAGCCTTGTTAAGGGCCAATTTCGCAGCTCAAAACACTTCACGGCGGTTCTCTCTTGCATCCTCGGTGCGAGCTCTTTGCATCCTACGTCTAGCTCTGAGGCAGGCTGACCGTAGAGCTGCAATCTCGGCACTCCACCAGTATACCGGGCATCTACCGTTTCTTGGCAGTGTTTTTCTCGGCATAGTGGCGTCGCACGCGCGTGATAGAACAACTACCAGCGCATCCCCGCTTAGACTGTCGGTGTTGGCCTCCAGTCCCAGGGCCGCGGTGAAAGCTTCGTTGTCGAAGTGATTGGACTTCCACCCGCGTACCTGACAGGGATCTCCCGCCCTCGGATGCTGCACACCATAGTTGATCTTAAAGCGGATTGCTAAATGATCGCTATGGGTGTAGCCTTCGTCTACCCTCCATTCCATGCCTGGAGCCAGACTCGGGCTGGCAAATGTTAGGTCAATCCACGCCTCCACTCCGTTTCTACGGAATGTACTAGCGGAGCCATTATTAGCTAGCACAGTATCGAGTTTCGCAAGCGCTTCCATTAGCGTTTGACCCCTGCTATTTGTACAGCGGCTGCCCCACTCCACTGCCCAAGCGTTAAAGTCTCCCGCTATGACTACCGGTTTCCGGCTCACTAGGTCCGACGAGAGCCTGTCGATCATCTGGTAGAACTGTTCTATTGGTCACCTTGGTGGGGCGTAGCAGCTGCAATAGAACACACCATTGATCTTGGCAATCGCCACACCCTCGGCGGAGGGGTGTATTACCTCTTGAACCGGGAACCGTCCCGTTGTACAGATTGCCACCATTCCAGACCCGTCCGACACCCAATTGCCGTTGCCGGCAGGGATGCGGTACGGCTCTGATAAGAGTGCGACATCTGTCCTCGACTCCGAGACCGACTGCCACAGCAGCTGTTGGGCTGTTGCACAATGGTTAAGATTTAGCTGTGTGACGTTCATGGCTTCTTCTTATTTAACTCACCGAAGGGACACGAAGGTCTGCCCATAGCATGTTTATGGGCTTGCTTCTTAGCGGTGCAGATAAGGCACTTGTGTGCCTTAGTGCACCCCCGCTCTTTATGTCCCTCCTCGCCCCAGCGACGACATAGTTTGCTCCTATATATGCCTTTGCACTCGTAGGCTTTGTGGCCGGACTCAAGGCACCGATAGCACCTATCCACTGAAGGCGGCTGGGGTATACTAATAGGGCATACCGACCAGCCGATCTTCAGCTTCCCTTTCTCGGTTACCTTTTTGGCATCCGCCTTCAGTAGCCTGAGGTAGGCTACTTGGGTGCCAGAGGGTCCATCTCTAAATCGCACAGAGGCCCGCTCGATTGTGACGTCGCAATGTTCCTTAACGGCTGCGACGACGTCTTCTGCGGTCGTGAACTCGTCCAGATGCTTGCACTGGAGAGTCATTTCCGCTCCTAGCGACCTGACTTGGGCGCCTTCTCCAATGACCTCTTGGGCCAAGGCCTTGTATACCGCACTAGATTGTGCGCCTCGCTTCAGCACCAGAAGCATTTCTCCCGTGTTGGTGCGTCTATATGCCTGTATGCATGGATGTGTATAGGACCAATGTATCCCTGAGCAACATGGAAGGACACCTCTGAGCCGCCAAAACACTCATGGGAAGCCGGGTGCGCGGTCGTAGGTGTGACCATAAAACACTGCACACACTGTCAAGTGCAACGGATAGACGGTAGGTGTACAGTTAATGCACATAGGTTGCAGAAATAGGTTGTTGAGACAGCCCGATTGCACACTGATAAATAAATAACAATAGATGATATCATCGTGGTAAGCGAAACGTTCGAGCATCACATACAGTTGCTCAAAGCAGTGGCCGATTGTCTAGCAAGAGCCAACCTAACCATCAATTTGAAAAAATCCCGTTTTGGAGTTCCTGAACTAAAGTTTCTTGGTTATTTGTTGAATCAGGACGGACTCCAGGTCAACCCTGACAAAATTCAACCGATTCTCGACTACCAGAGACCGGTTACCGTGACGAAATTTCGTCATTTCCTCGGTATGTGCGGTTATTACCACCGCTTCATCAATCGGTTTAGTGACGTAACAGCTCCCTTGACCGATCTGCTCAGAACAAAAACCAAGAGCTTAGTTTGTAACTCCAAGGCAGAACTCGCGTTCCTTAAAATTAAGAAACTTCTAGTCAGTCCTCCAGTGTTAGTCCCACCAGACTTCTCCAGAGAATTCATTCTTCAGACAGACGCTAGTGATGTAGCAGTCGCTGCTGTTCTGATTCAGGAGTATCCCGAGGGTGAGAAAGTAGTTGCATACTTTTCGCACAAAGTGACCACTCCCCAACGGAACTATCATGCAACTGAGAAAGAAGGTCTGGCGGTGATAATGGAGGTTGAACACTTCCGAGGTTATGTGGAAGGTTATCATTTTCAACTGGTCACTGATTCGTCAGCGATTACATTGGATATTGAAGACTAAATGGAAAACCAGTTCACGTTTGAGTCGTTGGAGTTTGGAATTGCAACTCTACGACATGTCTATTGAGCACCGGAAAGGCAAGGACAATGTCGTTCCAGATGCGTTATCCCGGGCCGTAGCAGCCGTTTCAGCTTTGTCCACCTCAGACTGGTACTGTTCCATGAAGTCCAAAGTTATCCAAAATCCTGACGATTATGCCGACTTCAAAGTGGAAAATGATCAACTTTTCAAGTATGTAAACGCGAAAGTTTTTCCGTGCGACTCGCGGTTCAGTTGGAAACTCGTCCCAGCACCCGAGTTCCGTCAAGATTTGATGATGATGATGGTCCCACCTTATACCCATACAAAGGTGTGAGCTGGACGATTTATCTAATAGACAATTGATATTTTTACACATGACTAAACCAGTGAACAAAACAAATACGGACTGGTTAACAGTTCAGACATAGATTTTCCTTCAAAAGACCGCAACCAGATAGGCTTCAAATATTTCGCAAACAACCAGAGTCCATCAAGCAAATTTCCATCCCGGGAAGATGCTTGATGGAATCGGGAATTGAACCCAATATCCGCAATTTTCAACAATAACAAGCAAGACTCCTCCCGCCTAACCAAGATATCGCTACTACCACATACAAAGATGGAAAGTATCGAGTATGGTGGCAGTGCAGAGCAGAGTTAAAAATATTCAAATTCATTGAATGAAAATTGATCATATTCAGCCGCATTCATTTTCAATATTCAGTGACGCAGCTGAAAACGTCAAACGAACAAAACGCCCATTCATCCATGCAGATTTTCATTCGTCTCCGTTTATTACATGAAGCGCCCGTGCAGCAACGAATCAAACGCATCAAAGTAGGCCCTGACACAATGTAAACGATGATGATTATTGTTCCATATGCTTTACCGGCATTTGAAAACATTTTCCTAGATAAATAGTGAAATGAATATATTGTACGATATTCAACTGAATGAATAACATTGTTATTTGAATGAATATTTTTTCTATTCACCGCGAGTCGCATCAGGTTCATTTTCAGCCGTCAACAAAGAGCTTCGATTATTTTTAACTCTGGTGCAGAGCCGATCGGGAATTGAGCCCGAAGTCTTGTCATATAAGAAAGAATCATCAAGGCCACTCCCAACGAACTAACTCCGGTATTACCACCATCGCAGCGATGCCAAAATTAGCCATATTGTCGAGCAAAGCCTAAACAGCTCCATCATCTACTCCAGATCCCGATTACTACAAATGTCCAAAAGCTTATATTCAACTCGATAAGCTATTTGTTCTGGTCGCTACGTCAATTTCAGGATGCTCTCTATCTGATTTACGCGCGCGTGGCTCAGACTTCTGTAGACATTATATTTTTTTAAGTTAAGAAACAAATAACAAAATCCATCATCATCATAGAGCACATAATAACTTAGTACGCCTAAAAGGGAATAAGAAAAACTATCTTCATGATTTTACATATTTTTCAAATAAATGTTAAACCTAAAGATCTGAATACAAAACAGATTTTACGTGTGAAATACATAATGTTTTGAACTGCGTCAATGTTACTGCACGTTTAATTTGTCTTGGCATCGAATTGAAAAAACTTATTCCTTTGAGCTTGAGCTTGTGCGACCACCCCTGGCTGCTACTCCGTTATCGATCTGGACTGACTGAAGTTGCACAAGGAATCAGTAGATAATTATGCTTGGGATTAGCGAAACATCTTTCAATGTGCAACTCCTGGTAATCCTAAAGTGTTTCTGATCAATACCGGCGCCGGCCAGGCCCGAACGTAGATCGCGGAAGGAAAGGGAAGGAATTGTTAGTCCGATACTTGCTTTTGCTAGAGGCCGTATATACTACTGCGCACTCCACAAGTATCACGGGAGGAGGATATTTTTGTTAGTAGAGTATAGAAGTTGGATATACTTCTTCTTTACCGACGCCAGAGAGATGATTCCACTACCTGGGCTAGATATCGATCCACCAATTTCATGGACCGGAGACCAACGGCTTACTTCCCTTCCGAAGGAAGACGCGACCACAGATTTTTTCACCTCAGAAAAATCTCAACGACCTCGGCTGGAATTGAACCCAGGCCAACTGGAATGAGTGGCGGTCACGCTTACCACTCAACCACCGGCGCCGTCAAATTGAAAAAACTTATTCCTTTGTACAACAAAGAGTTCTGTGATCTACTGATTAAAAAATTCGGTGTTCTTGCATCAGACGCGTTTCTAGTGTTGTACCTATGCACATCACTTCCTCTTTCAATTCGATCACACAAATATCGAGGCGGCATCCCATTCATAATTTTAAAAATGAACACCATTGTCAAATAATAAATCCTTTGCTTCACAGAGAGCCATTGTAATGCGTCCAACATGAAATAAGAGGAAGTGTATCTGTTACATTTTAAAATTAATCGCATGATTCTATTTTGCAGTCGCTGTAACCTCAATATTTGTGTTTGATTGGCAAGACACAAAATGGATGGACAGAAGTCAATATGTGGTGAAATAATAGATTTATATAATAAAATTTTACTACTAATTGTTAAATCATTTTTCAGACGACACAATGTACCATACTTTTTAGCAATCTTTTTGATGACATTGTCGATGTGAGACTTAAAGGTTAACTTGTCATCAATGATTATTCCAAGATATTTTAATTCACTAACGCGATCAATAGTGTCACCATTTATTTCAACGTTAACGTCAGTCCTAGTATTAGCCGAAGAGATAATCATATATTTAGTTTTAGCAACATTTAATTTTAATTGTTTGAACTTTAACCAATGCGCTAGAGAATGTAAGTCAAATGTGCCACGGCTTCATTTATATCTTTAGCTGCGATGAACAGAACAGTGTCGTCAGTAAACAAATTTAATTCACAAAATCGCAAAACCCGCCGCATGTCATTTATATACATAATAAACAAAATAGGACCCAAAACACTACCTTGCGGCACCCCAAGATTTATCCAACGTACCTACGACAATTTGCTTCACGTGGGATACGATAAAACGATCCTCGGAAATGCGAAAGTTTATTCGAGAATGTGGGAAGTGCAAGGAAATCAAAGCTCCTTTCGTCCCAGTCCAGCCCGAATTGTGTGGACTACATCGATCCCCTTCCAAAAAGCAAACATGGCAACCAACACTTGCTTGTCGTTCTTAATGTCTTCAGCAAGCACGTCATGTTAACACCTGTTCGCAAAATCGCTAGTACGTCACTCTGTACGATACTGCGCGAACAGTGGTTCAATCGTCATGGCAGCCCGGAAATTCTGCTGAGCGACAATGCCTCCACTTTCACATTGAAGGAGTTCAGTCAATTCATAAAAGAAACCAACGTCAAACATTGGCTGAACTCCCGCTATCATTCGCAGGCTAACCCAGTGGAGCGAGCAAATCGCTCGATAAATACCGCAATCCGGGCATATGCTCGAACTGAGCAGCGCAACTGGGATGTCCACATCACCGATGTGGAGCGCATCCTAAATACTACCGTTCATTCCTCCACTGAGTTTAGTCCTCATTTCATTATACACGGGTGTGAAATGGCATCTGCCGATGACTTCAGCAGGATTTCCGTTGAGGGTGACCTAGAAACAAGACACCAACAGTTAGACAAAATCCGGGAGATTGTGGTCAAAAATTTGGAAAAGGCAAGCGAGGGCATTCGACATAAATACAACTTGCGCCATCGAAAATTCGCCAAACCATTTGAAAATGGTCAAATGGTTTACCGTCGAAACATGAAGTTATCGAATGCACTAGAGGCTTATAATGCTAAACTTGGACCACACCGGCTAAATTCGTCTCAAAAAAGGGTGTATCCTCCTACGAGCTGGAGGATTTAGTAGGTAAAAACCTGGGAGTTTGGCCAGCAAATCTTCTTAAACCAGCATAAAATCTGCCGTACCGTCTGTGGACTGACCGTATACTTTTATATGGATTACGCACTTTGGAGTTTTCCAAAAGCTGCCGTTAGTTCCCAACGGCAACACCACGGACTTTGGTCCGAATAAAAAACAAACATTTATCCGTCTTCCATATTTTTTATTGGGGAGGACCAAATCTGCCGCGGGAAGCTTCTTCATTAGCTTCATGCATTTATTTGGAGCCACACTCGTGCAGTGTGGTTAACTAACACTCGTATAAAATATATGCTTCGGTACCTGTGTCAGGTGTCGTCAACGGTGGGGTGGAATTCTCTACTAAAAACAAAACACAAACCTTACACCGTGCCGTTCTAGGGGCACCGGACGCATCAGAATCAACTTTCAGCCGTGTTCGGCTACATAAAATAAACATAAACAAATAATTTTTCCGCACCGGCACTCCAGATGTTTACGGTTAGGCAATGCGCTCAAGTAGCACTAACTGTAGCATCTTCCGTGTGTCGGATGCTTACATACTCTCACCGCCATGTTCCGGCCACAAAAAAAAAAATTTGCCAACCCCTTTTCCAAGGGCATCAAATCACTAAAATCCCCTTGTTTGCGAAACAAAAAAAGCATATTCACCTATCCCTACTTCGATAGGGACACAAAAAAACTCGCGTGGCTAATTCCCGACCGCAATAAATACCGGACACTCGCGAAAACGAATAAAAGTCGTAGAATACGAATTGCGCTATCTGTATTATTTGTTTTGAACATGATTCGTTCATCAATTGAGATGGATGAAACCATCATCAATTTTGACATTTTCCCACCAAGGTTTTTACACCATGTAGGTGTAGCCCGATTCGCATCAGGGTGGTATGCGTGTTAAGGGGGAGATGGGATAAAAAGCGCCTCGTGTCTTCGATTTCGGGTCGGAAGATAAAATTTTATTGCGCATAATTTTGGGTTTTTGTGGTTAAACCTGGGGTGGTTCGTTTGATTCCAGCGGGAATCATTTTGATCTTTTTAAATTATTCGAAAGATATTCCTTGGTCCCTCTCAAACGTTTCTTTTCCAATATATGAAGCGGTTTGAGGCGAAATGGGACGAATATACAAACTTTTGTCTGGAATGTCTGTGAGTGGGAGAAACGATGACGTGTTAAGCGGTATTGTATGTGTGAATGTATGAGTGTAGAGTCGAATTGAGTGAATGTATGCGCGAATGATCAGATAAAATTGAAATAATTAGGTGTAGGAAAAACTACCTTTGTATATTTATTTATAGGTTTAGCGTATTAAAAAATTGTTGCCAATTTTTTTTCACCCGGTGTGGGCGAGATTGTAACCCGTCAGGGTAACAATTTAGCACTGGGTGGAAATATACCTATTTGTGCGTACTCTCTCCGTAGAGTGTATTGTTATTGCAACATAACTCACCGCTGTTCGTTATGCTCGTTAATGTTTTTGATGCAAATTTCGTTTAAATAATAGTACATGAACGTTGTTTTTAGTCCAGATAGGTGTAGTAATTTTTGTTGTTCACTTGTAAATAAATAACATAGGGATTAGTTAGGTCACCGTTCTCTTTTTGCTGTTCAATTGGTTTCTGGACTGCAAGGGCGATGACAGCTATGCACCGAGGCGGTTTGTCGATTTTGTTTTGGTCTGGTGGAAGGCGGCCATCGGAGTGATAAGTTAGATATTAACGAACCACGAGAAGACATCGTCCATAATTTTCGCGATAGTTTACCGCCACAAGAACAGTAGTAAAGTGCGCGTGTGCGACTGAAACAAAACCCATCAGAAAGTGCCGGCCCGTGGTTCGAGTACTCGTTGGTTTTTTTGGTGCTGGATCGCCGTCAGGGGAAGCTAATTACCAAGGAGCTTTCGCTTTCCCTGCTAATTGTAAAGGACCAGACGCACCAAACCGGATAAGCCGAATGAGCCTTACTCTCCTTCCCAGCTAATAGCTAAGGAGGGCGAAGCAGGGTGGACAGCGGCTCCCCCTGGGAAGAACACTGCGGTGTCTTTCGGGATTCTTTGCGGGGAGCATCTAGGCCGCCCTGAAAAGAAGGGTTCGCCGAGCAATCAGAACCCGAGTAGTGGGCAAGCCCCTACTTACAAAGATTGAAAAGTGGCAAAACAATTTGCGAATTTTGTTCTGAATGCTTTCATGTTAAGTGCGCCAACGTAAATAACTCTATCGTAAAAACGATTAGAGATTGCCTTGGATTTTGTTGGCTTTTCCCAGAGAAGAAAAGGGCCACTCGAAATCAAAACTTCTCACAATCCTTTTTAAAATCACTAGCGGCACGTGGTGTTGAAGCCCTGCAAAATAAAGTGTTAAACAACACATTAGTTAAAAATTATACGAAGTTGCTGGTATAAAATGTCTAACAAATTCATCCCCGATAATCCGACAAGTGGTCAGAATATGTTCTTCAAAATAAAAATTGTCATGCAATAATTAACCCATCTTCCAAATATTGAGTGCGTTTTTGGTTTACAAACGGTTATTTTACTTTAAATATTAACCTATCCTTTTCCATCGAAAAACAAAAGTTTTAATGTAGAAGTATGTAAGCATACATTTACGTTTAAATATCGAAACTTTTAACTGCACAGTTCATTCTTAGTTCACTGACCAAGAAAGATTTTCAATGGATATCTTCCCAATGGTTATTGTATGTCGTTTCTTTTGAGAACCGCCACGTAAGGATATTAAATTTAAACACAAACAGCATTTTGTTAGCCAACTATTTTCCTTTTCCAGGATTCGATATAAATTTTTTGGTCCTTATAAAAGTGGAGGAAATTAGTTTTTAATTATTTTCAATCTTTAATATCAAAGGCTGCTTTGTATAAATTCTCATGAGTACCTTTTCAAGAATTTAACGTCGCATTTCAATTTTTACGAAATGTCACCAAGGTCTGTAAACCATGATGGGTTCGAAAACTTCAGCGGATTGATTCGTATGAAAAAACAATCGTTCTGACTACTCACCAGTGTTGCCACAATTAAATCTGTACTGGGAGTTGAAAATTCTTCGTATCGTGTGATATACTGAATTGGTGTTGATACTGATATTTGGCTGCGAAAAACCAAAAATTTCGACTCGGAATCAGTTATTTCAATTGCGATAAAATTTCGCCAAAAACCAGTCAAAACTCCGGAGTGTTTGACTGGGTAATGTCAAAATGCTCCAGTTCAAATTCTCGTTGTCATTTTGTTTTCAACCTAAGCTGAGCTACGGCAAGGGCCACATTGGAAGCTGTGTTTCAGTCTAGAAAATCTTTTAGCCATCTGTTTTGCTTTAAACTGTGTAAAATTTCCGAAAAATCTATGAAAAATTGAAATATTTCCA
The DNA here is from genome assembly GCF_030247195.1 of Topomyia yanbarensis. NCBI lineage: Eukaryota > Metazoa > Arthropoda > Insecta > Diptera > Culicidae > Topomyia > Topomyia yanbarensis. The sequence goes on along the minus strand of NC_080671.1, from coordinate 215,580,306 downwards.
AAAATCTGTGGAAATCGGTGAAATTTTCATAAAAATGTTAAAAATCTGTCTTGTAAAAAAAGAAGAAGCGACCAAAAATTTGGCAATCTATGAGACGTTTGTTTGACAACTCAGTGGTGGGTTGTGTCAACAAGTTTGTTTTGCTTTACTCCTGCGAACAGAAAAACCCGTCAGACAAATATCTTTCATTAGTTCTGATTCGTTTGATGTTTGATAGAATCAACAGTTTTGTCGGACGTTGTACCCAGCAGTGCGGAGTAACGTCAGAAAAACAATCAAGAAATAATCAGCAACACGTCTCATGGATTGCCTTATTGTTAAATAAATCTGTGACATTAAAGAAAAATTTGTGAATGTGGCAACTCTGGCTGTGGCTTGTACTGACATTTGGATTCGAGATGTGACAAACCTGGATTCAGCAAATCAAATGCAGCCTATAGAGTTCTATGAAAATCATTTCACACACACTAATTTGAGGTTTTTGCCTTTCTCATATAGAAAGGTTATGCAATCACTCTGAAAAACGTCAACCTAATCCCGGCCCGGAGGGCCGAGTGTCATATCCCATTCGACTCAGTTCGTCGAGATCGGAAAAAGTCTGTATGTGTGTGTGTATGTGTGTATGTATGTGTGTGTGTATGTGTGTGTATGTGTGTGTGTGTGTATGTATGTGCGTATGTGTCAAATAATGTCACTCATTTTTCTCAGAGATGGCTGGACCGATTTGCCCAAACTTAGTCTCAAATGAAAGGTGTAACCTTCCCATCGGCTGCTATTGAATTTTGGATCGATCGGAATTCTGGTTCCGGAATTACGGGTTTCAGAGTGCGGCCACATAGAAATTTCTCATAAAAACTATAGGAAAAATTAAAAATTGAATTTTTATTTTTGATGCTAAATGTATTCAAGGTGCATAAAACGTCGAGATTTGATGCAAACACGAAAAAAATTTGACGAAGATTCACTTTTTTGGATTTTGCACATTTTTGCCTTTCTCATATAGAAAGGTTATGCAATCACTCTGAAAAACGTCAACCTAATCCCGGCCCGGAGGGCCGAGTGTCATATCCCATTCGACTCAGTTCGTCGAGATCGGAAAAAGTCTGTATGTGTGTGTGTATGTGTGTATGTATGTGTGTGTATGTGTGTGTGTATGTGTGTGTGTGTATGTATGTGCGTATGTGTCAAATAATGTCACTCATTTTTCTCAGAGATGGCTGGACCGATTTGCCCAAACTTAGTCTCAAATGAAAGGTGTAACCTTCCCATCGGCTGCTATTGAATTTTGGATCGATCGGAATTCTGGTTCCGGAATTACGGGTTTCAGAGTGCGGCCACATAGAAATTTCTCATAAAAACTATAGGAAAAATTAAAAATTGAATTTTTATTTTTGATGCTAAATGTATTCAAGGTGCATAAAACGTCGAGATTTGATGCAAACACGAAAAAAATTTGACGAAGATTCACTTTTTTGGATTTTGCACATTTTTGCCTTTCTCATATAGAAAGGTTATGCAATCACTCTGAAAAACGTCAACCTAATCCCGGCCCGGAGGGCCGAGTGTCATATCCCATTCGACTCAGTTCGTCGAGATCGGAAAAAGTCTGTATGTGTGTGTGTATGTGTGTATGTATGTGTGTGTATGTGTGTGTGTATGTGTGTGTGTGTGTATGTATATGCGTATGTGTCAAATAATGTCACTCATTTTTCTCAGAGATGGCTGGACCGATTTGCCCAAACTTAGTCTCAAATGAAAGGTGTAACCTTCCCATCGGCTGCTATTGAATTTTGGATCGATCGGAATTCTGGTTCCGGAATTACGGGTTTCAGAGTGCGGCCACATAGAAATTTCTCATAAAAACTATAGGAAAAATTAAAAATTGAATTTTTATTTTTGATGCTAAATGTATTCAAGGTGCATGAAACGTCGAGATTTGATGCAAACACGAAAAAAATTTGACGAAGATTCACTTTTTTGGATTTTGCACATTTTTGCCTTTCTCATATAGAAAGGTTATGCAATCACTCTGAAAAACGTCAACCTAATCCCGGCCCGGAGGGCCGAGTGTCATATCCCATTCGACTCAGTTCGTCGAGATCGGAAAAAGTCTGTATGTGTGTGTCTATGTGTGTATGTATGTGTGTGTGTATGTGTGTGTGTATGTGTGTGTGTGTATGTATGTGCGTATGTGTCAAATAATGTCACTCATTTTTCTCAGAGATGGCTGGACCGATTTGCCCAAACTTAGTCTCAAATGAAAGGTGTAACCTTCCCATCGGCTGCTATTGAATTTTGGATCGATCGGAATTCTGGTTCCGGAATTACGGGTTTCAGAGTGCGGCCACATAGAAATTTCTCATAAAAACTATAGGAAAAATTAAAAATTGAATTTTTATTTTTGATGCTAAATGTATTCAAGGTGCATAAAACGTCGAGATTTGATGCAAACACGAAAAAAATTTGACGAAGATTCACTTTTTTGGATTTTGCACATTTTTGCCTTTCTCATATATTGCCTTTCTCATATAGAAAGGTTATGCAATCACTCTGAAAAACGTCAACCTAATCCCGGCCCGGAGGGCCGAGTGTCATATCCCATTCGACTCAGTTCGTCGAGATCGGAAAAAGTCTGTATGTGTGTGTGTATGTGTGTATGTATGTGTGTGTGTATGTGTGTGTATGTGTGTGTGTGTGTATGTATGTGCGTATGTGTCAAATAATGTCACTCATTTTTCTCAGAGATGGCTGGACCGATTTGCCCAAACTTAGTCTCAAATGAAAGGTGTAACCTTCCCATCGGCTGCTATTGAATTTTGGATCGATCGGAATTCTGGTTCCGGAATTACGGGTTTCAGAGTGCGGCCACATAGAAATTTCTCATAAAAACTATAGGAAAAATTAAAAATTGAATTTTTATTTTTGATGCTAAATGTATTCAAGGTGCATAAAACGTCGAGATTTGATGCAAACACGAAAAAAATTTGACGAAGATTCACTTTTTTGGATTTTGCACATTTTTGCCTTTCTCATATATTGCCTTTCTCATATAGAAAGGTTATGCAATCACTCTGAAAAACGTCAACCTAATTTTTTTTTCGACTCGCATAAGGTTTCTGGATTTTAACAGGGGCGTAGTTGATGCTTTAGCTGCGATGAACAGAACAGTGTCGTCAGTAAACAAATTTAATTCACAAAATCGCAAAACCCGCCGCATGTCATTTATATACATAATAAACAAAATAGGACCCAAAACACTACCTTGCGGCACCCCAAGATTTATCCAACGTACCTACGACAATTTGCTTCACGTGGGATACGATAAAACGATCCTCGGAAATGCGAAAGTTTATTCGAGAATGTGGGAAGTGCAAGGAAATCAAAGCTCCTTTCGTCCCAGTCCAGCCCGAATTGTGTGGACTACATCGATCCCCTTCCAAAAAGCAAACATGGCAACCAACACTTGCTTGTCGTTCTTAATGTCTTCAGCAAGCACGTCATGTTAACACCTGTTCGCAAAATCGCTAGTACGTCACTCTGTACGATACTGCGCGAACAGTGGTTCAATCGTCATGGCAGCCCGGAAATTCTGCTGAGCGACAATGCCTCCACTTTCACATTGAAGGAGTTCAGTCAATTCATAAAAGAAACCAACGTCAAACATTGGCTGAACTCCCGCTATCATTCGCAGGCTAACCCAGTGGAGCGAGCAAATCGCTCGATAAATACCGCAATCCGGGCATATGCTCGAACTGAGCAGCGCAACTGGGATGTCCACATCACCGATGTGGAGCGCATCCTAAATACTACCGTTCATTCCTCCACTGAGTTTAGTCCTCATTTCATTATACACGGGTGTGAAATGGCATCTGCCGATGACTTCAGCAGGATTTCCGTTGAGGGTGACCTAGAAACAAGACACCAACAGTTAGACAAAATCCGGGAGATTGTGGTCAAAAATTTGGAAAAGGCAAGCGAGGGCATTCGACATAAATACAACTTGCGCCATCGAAAATTCGCCAAACCATTTGAAAATGGTCAAATGGTTTACCGTCGAAACATGAAGTTATCGAATGCACTAGAGGCTTATAATGCTAAACTTGGACCACACCGGCTAAATTCGTCTCAAAAAAGGGTGTATCCTCCTACGAGCTGGAGGATTTAGTAGGTAAAAACCTGGGAGTTTGGCCAGCAAATCTTCTTAAACCAGCATAAAATCTGCCGTACCGTCTGTGGACTGACCGTATACTTTTATATGGATTACGCACTTTGGAGTTTTCCAAAAGCTGCCGTTAGTTCCCAACGGCAACACCACGGACTTTGGTCCGAATAAAAAACAAACATTTATCCGTCTTCCATATTTTTTATTGGGGAGGACCAAATCTGCCGCGGGAAGCTTCTTCATTAGCTTCATGCATTTATTTGGAGCCACACTCGTGCAGTGTGGTTAACTAACACTCGTATAAAATATATGCTTCGGTACCTGTGTCAGGTGTCGTCAACGGTGGGGTGGAATTCTCTACTAAAAACAAAACACAAACCTTACACCGTGCCGTTCTAGGGGCACCGGACGCATCAGAATCAACTTTCAGCCGTGTTCGGCTACATAAAATAAACATAAACAAATAATTTTTCCGCACCGGCACTCCAGATGTTTACGGTTAGGCAATGCGCTCAAGTAGCACTAACTGTAGCATCTTCCGTGTGTCGGATGCTTACATACTCTCACCGCACAGTGGGACGAGCCCGGACTTAAGTCCATATATGAAGGTTATGCGATATTCTCACTAGTATTTTTCTCGTATCAGCTGAGCCATCAGAGACATTTTCGCGAGATTTTAGGTGATTTGAATGCAAAATGAATTTTCGACAGCTTTTTGAAGGGCATAACTCAAGTGTTTTTTGCATTATTTGACCATAGGAACTATATGCGGTTATTCTCGTTTTTCAAAGAAACGGTTGATTTTATGAATTGCATTACTTCACCAAAATTATCCGTGTGATAAAATTACATCGTAAAATCGCCAAAAATAAGTCACTAGTTGGTTTAGTTAGTGTTTAAATAACTGTTTGTCATGATTTTTTATTGAATTCGAACTTCTAAAGCGATAACAACAACGACGCCCGTGAATGCCCGCGATCACACTATGCTCATTCGAAAGCTTTTCATTTTCTCTTTAAAATGAGCCTATGCTAGTTTTGCGAAAACTTGCGATAAGCAGTCAAAATTTGAAAAAACTGTGAATGGAGACGCATGGTTATTACTGATATTTAATTTGAATATTCACTTTATGACTAGAATAATGACACTAATTTATGCACAACTTTCAAATAGCATTTAGAGCATGATCTACAAGGGTTTTACTAGTGATCAAGAGTAAGGAGCCGAGTGGGAAGTATGGTTTTAAGTGGTAAAGGAATTAAGAATGTTTAAAATTCAGTAAATATTTTCAACCATCTGAAACGTGTCATAAAATGTTTCATGAACTATTTTTGCTAACTTACGCAATAACTGTCAAATTGAGTGAACACAGTTGAGCTCTAGTCATTTGGTGAGACTATTTTTTCCGACTTTGCATAGCACTGATATAGCTTAAGGGTATGCGATATTATCTAAATAAAATAAGACCATTTTTAAATGAACCATACACGCGAAAAAAGGATTTTGGATTTATTTTAATTTAAGGTATAAAATAAGCAATCTAAGGAACTTAAAACACACCTGCGAAAACAAAATAGTCAATCATCTTGTTGATTAGTGAATGTAAATTAATATTCCACTAAGACGCTCAAAATGTTTGTTTTGAAAATGAAAAAAATGTAGTTTTCATACCAAGTAACCCACTAATGAATTAAACGTTCCAAAATAAGACAATCACATCTTATTTGATCCTTAAAAATAATATAGTCATTTTTAAAGCCCCATAATGAGATGTCAATCAATTCGTTTCAATACCGAAAATAAATTTCAAAATTACAATTGAAAGAAATCTTTATAAAAGACAAAATATTTACTTTTGAGCCACTCTAATAAGTAGTAAAGTTAATTTCTATTTTCTATAACCAACATAGGAATTCAGCGCACAAAAATGTCTTTAAAAAAAATTTGAACCTTCACAACAAAATAATAATTTTTGAGCCACCCTAATGTATAATGAATTTTTTTTGCAAATGTTAATATAAAAAACGATTTAGCACACAAAAATTAATATACACAAATTTTAAGAATGATTTAGGAAAAAAAAAATATTTTTGAGACACCCTAATGAATAGTAAATGTTCATTTTTGAAATGTTTTAATATCGAAAACGAATTCAGCGTACCAAAATTACATAAAAACGTCCTATATGAACCGATACGGAAAAGTTTGGACTTTAGTCCACCTTTTGTTCTAAATCGTGCCACTGTGCACCGCCATGTTCCGGCCACAAAAAAAAAAATTTGCCAACCCCTTTTCCAAGGGCATCAAATCACTAAAATCCCCTTGTTTGCGAAACAAAAAAAGCATATTCACCTATCCCTACTTCGATAGGGACACAAAAAAACTCGCGTGGCTAATTCCCGACCGCAATAAATACCGGACACTCGCGAAAACGAATAAAAGTCGTAGAATACGAATTGCGCTATCTGTATTATTTGTTTTGAACATGATTCGTTCATCAATTGAGATGGATGAAACCATCATCAATTTTGACATTTTCCCACCAAGGTTTTTACACCATGTAGGTGTAGCCCGATTCGCATCAGGGTGGTATGCGTGTTAAGGGGGAGATGGGATAAAAAGCGCCTCGTGTCTTCGATTTCGGGTCGGAAGATAAAATTTTATTGCGCATAATTTTGGGTTTTTGTGGTTAAACCTGGGGTGGTTCGTTTGATTCCAGCGGGAATCATTTTGATCTTTTTAAATTATTCGAAAGATATTCCTTGGTCCCTCTCAAACGTTTCTTTTCCAATATATGAAGCGGTTTGAGGCGAAATGGGACGAATATACAAACTTTTGTCTGGAATGTCTGTGAGTGGGAGAAACGATGACGTGTTAAGCGGTATTGTATGTGTGAATGTATGAGTGTAGAGTCGAATTGAGTGAATGTATGCGCGAATGATCAGATAAAATTGAAATAATTAGGTGTAGGAAAAACTACCTTTGTATATTTATTTATAGGTTTAGCGTATTAAAAAATTGTTGCCAATTTTTTTTCACCCGGTGTGGGCGAGATTGTAACCCGTCAGGGTAACAATTTAGCACTGGGTGGAAATATACCTATTTGTGCGTACTCTCTCCGTAGAGTGTATTGTTATTGCAACATAACTCACCGCTGTTCATTATGCTCGTTAATGTTTTTGATGCAAATTTCGTTTAAATAATAGTACATGAACGTTGTTTTTAGTCCAGATAGGTGTAGTAATTTTTGTTGTTCACTTGTAAATAAATAACATAGGGATTAGTTAGGTCACCGTTCTCTTTTTGCTGTTCAATTGGTTTCTGGACTGCAAGGGCGATGACAGCTATGCACCGAGGCGGTTTGTCGATTTTGTTTTGGTCTGGTGGAAGGCGGCCATCGGAGTGATAAGTTAGATATTAACGAACCACGAGAAGACATCGTCCATAATTTTCGCGATAGTTTACCGCCACAAGAACAGTAGTAAAGTGCGCGTGTGCGACTGAAACAAAACCCATCAGAAAGTGCCGGCCCGTGGTTCGAGTACTCGTTGGTTTTTTTGGTGCTGGATCGCCGTCAGGGGAAGCTAATTACCAAGGAGCTTTCGCTTTCCCTGCTAATTGTAAAGGACCAGACGCACCAAACCGGATAAGCCGAATGAGCCTTACTCTCCTTCCCAGCTAATAGCTAAGGAGGGCGAAGCAGGGTGGACAGCGGCTCCCCCTGGGAAGAACACTGCGGTGTCTTTCGGGATTCTTTGCGGGGAGCATCTAGGCCGCCCTGAAAAGAAGGGTTCGCCGAGCAATCAGAACCCGAGTAGTGGGCAAGCCCCTACTTACAAAGATTGAAAAGTGGCAAAACAATTTGCGAATTTTGTTCTGAATGCTTTCATGTTAAGTGCGCCAACGTAAATAACTCTATCGTAAAAACGATTAGAGATTGCCTTGGATTTTGTTGGCTTTGCCCAGAGAAGAAAAGGGCCACTCGAAATCAAAACTTCTCACAATCCTTTTTAAAATCACTAGCGGCACGTGGTGTTGAAGCCCTGCAAAATAAAGTGTTAAACAACACATTAGTTAAAAATTATACGAAGTTGCTGGTATAAAATGTCTAACAAATTCATCCCCGATAATCCGACAAGTGGTCAGAATATGTTCTTCAAAATAAAAATTGTCATGCAATAATTAACCCATCTTCCAAATATTGAGTGCGTTTTTGGTTTACAAACGGTTATTTTACTTTAAATATTAACCTATCCTTTTCCATCGAAAAACAAAAGTTTTAATGTAGAAGTATGTAAGCATACATTTACGTTTAAATATCGAAACTTTTAACTGCACAGTTCATTCTTAGTTCACTGACCAAGAAAGATTTTCAATGGATATCTTCCCAATGGTTATTGTATGTCGTTTCTTTTGAGAACCGCCACGTAAGGATATTAAATTTAAACACAAACAGCATTTTGTTAGCCAACTATTTTCCTTTTCCAGGATTCGATATAAATTTTTTGGTCCTTATAAAAGTGGAGGAAATTAGTTTTTAATTATTTTCAATCTTTAATATCAAAGGCTGCTTTGTATAAATTCTCATGAGTACCTTTTCAAGAATTTAACGTCGCATTTCAATTTTTACGAAATGTCACCAAGGTCTGTAAACCATGATGGGTTCGAAAACTTCAGCGGATTGATTCGTATGAAAAAACAATCGTTCTGACTACTCACCAGTGTTGCCACAATTAAATCTGTACTGGGAGTTGAAAATTCTTCGTATCGTGTGATATACTGAATTGGTGTTGATACTGATATTTGGCTGCGAAAAACCAAAAATTTCGACTCGGAATCAGTTATTTCAATTGCGATAAAATTTCGCCAAAAACCAGTCAAAACTCCGGAGTGTTTGACTGGGTAATGTCAAAATGCTCCAGTTCAAATTCTCGTTGTCATTTTGTTTTCAACCTAAGCTGAGCTACGGCAAGGGCCACATTGGAAGCTGTGTTTCAGTCTAGAAAATCTTTTAGCCATCTGTTTTGCTTTAAACTGTGTAAAATTTCCGAAAAATCTATGAAAAATTGAAATATTTCCAAAAATCTGTGGAAATCGGTGAAATTTTCATAAAAATGTTAAAAATCTGTCTTGTAAAAAAAGAAGAAGCGACCAAAAATTTGGCAATCTATGAGACGTTTGTTTGACAACTCAGTGGTGGGTT